>NW_005054404.1:208790-247958 GCF_000277835.1 Geospiza fortis | reverse complement strand
AGGGGGGGAGTTCCTGCTGCAGCAGGTGCAGTGTGGCTGCTGTCTGTGAGAGTGGACCCATGCTGGAGAAGTTCATGGAGAACTGTCTCCCAGAGGAGGGACCCCACGGCCTGACAGGGGAAGGACTCCTCTCCTGGAGAAGTGGAAAAAAATCTCGGTGATGAACTGACCAAAATTCCCATGCCCTGTCTCCCTGTGCTGTCGGTGGGAAAGAGGGAGGAGCTAGGGGGAAAAAGGTGTTTAAGGGCTTATTTTACTTCTCATTATCCTGCTCTGATTCTGTTATAGTCATAATTTCACTTTGCAACTTCAAGTTGAGCCAGTTTTACCCTTAAAGTGTTTTTTGTTGGTCCTTCTCTCAACTCAGGAATCCTTTGTTAACTTTTTTTCCTTTTCTGTCCTCTGCCCAGCTGCGGCAGGGGAGGGTAAGCAAGCAACACCCGTGGGTGCCTGGCCTTGGGCCACTGTCAAACCACAACACCCTAAAGATTCTGTGATTCCACAATAATGCAAGAGTTAAGTCTGATCCACATTTACAAACATTAAAAATTGGTATATAAATATTCAAAGAAGATATGGCAGATGATTTTATCCACTGACAACCCATTTCTAAATTTTGCACTGGAGATCTGATCTCCATATTACTTTAATGACTGCTTTGATAGTATGTAATATTAAATTTTCATACTTTAAAAAAATCTTTCTGTCCATAATCAAGCACAAGCCTGTATTTGCTTTTTTATTTAAAGAGGTAAGATCATATCTCTTGGTAAACTTATTATAATGTTTTAATTTTGTTAACTGTGTCTGTCTTGCATAGTACCTTGCAGGCTATGAATATTCAAGAGATCTTCTGCTAAGCAATTTCAATTAATCTGTCATGTCACAATCAGAGAAACAGTTTGCATTTTTTACAGGAAATGGACAGAGTCCCAGATATACATTGCCTGCCAGAATTTATACTTCCCACCACTCAGAGAAGAAATTGTACAGGATTTACTACCAATGTTGCAATCAGGTTGCAATAAATGTTACTTTGAATTAGATGAGCTTTAATTTACCATGACTTTTGCGTCTCTAAGCACCCTGTTGGAGTTCTGCTGTTAATATTAACTGAAGCACGTGGTTCTTTTGTTACTCATTAATGGCCCCATTCAACAGAAATTGAATTTCCACAGCTGCCATGCACTGCAAGCTCCTAAGGCTGAGTACCCAAAGTGCCTAATTCTGGTGCTGCTGATAGATTATCCTTTGTAGAGGGTTACAGCTTTCTTCAGGGCTGCCATACCATCTCAAATGGCCTTCCACAGCCTTCTCATCTAGATCCAGGTAATGGATGGAACTGTTTCTGGAAGTGCTGATACCTGTCCATTTTAAAAGGCATTCTCTGGACATTACAGGACTTTCCAAGTATTTCAGGTCACAAGCGTGATACCAACCTGAAATGAAAATATTGAACTGCATGAAACTTGATGAAAGCACACTTTTTGTTGAGTGGCTGACAGGTAATAGGAAAGCACTACAAATTCAATGCTTTCTATCTTCCCTTTTGTCAAAGGTTATGAAAATTTGATTCTTACTGTTTCCACAATATGTTTCTTAAGGTGCAAGGTTCCTACTTAACTGAAAATTCCCCAATATTCAGAAAAAGCTGAAGATCTTTTCACAAATACCTAATTTTCTTAGCCATTTTACCATTTCATGTTTCATAGTTAATCTGGGGACATGGTACTTTTTTCTTCATGCTAGCATTTCTAATGATGCAGGACATTTCTGCTAAATATAGGAGCTTAAGATAAATTAATTTGTGATATTTGTTTCTCATGTAACCTGACCTTGACTAAAATTATCAGAACCTCAAAGAAAGCGTTTTGATAAAGTACTTGTCAAAGTATATCTGTAGATATAGCTCTTCATGTCTTTTTCTTTGTCAGTCAAGCAGCTTATGTTGGGGTTAGAAAAAGACATTGAATATCGGCTGAGCATCATAATTTATGGAGATGGAATAGTCTGATAAAAGCAGCACCATAAAGAAAGCCTCTCTAGCCTCTCCAATCTGTTTTCTATCTGTAAATACATCTTGAGCTATCATAAAATCATTGAATCACAGAATGGTTTGGGTTGGAAGGGACTTTAAACATCATCTTGTTTCAACCTCCCTGCAGTGTGCAAGAACACCTTCCACTAGACCAAGTTTCTCAAAGGCCCGTTCAACCTGGCCTTAAACACTTACAGGGATGGGACATCCACAGCTTTTCTGAGCCTGTTCCAGTGCCTCACCACTCTCCTAGCTGAGGAATACATCTGAAACCACTCACTGTGAAGGGGCTTTGGTCCCATCGATGAAAGTTGCTGGCCTTGAGAGTGCGACTGCCAAGAGAGGCACGTGAATGGTCAGACTGGGAATTTTCCTTAACATCGATGATATAATATCTAATCTAATCCTACTGACTTTTAGTTACGCCCTAGTTCTGTCACTACATGCCCTTGTAAAAAGCCCCTCTCCAGCTCTCCTGTAGGTTCCTTCCTACTGGGAGGCTGCAATTAGGTACCTCAAAGCCTTCTTTTTTCCCACCAATCTCAGCTCATCCTTTCCTTTTGGAGACATGCTCCATGCCTCTTACAAACTTGGCAGCTTTCCTCTGGACTTGTTTCAACAGGTCAATGCCCTCCCTGTGCTGCTCCTTACTACCCAAATCCTTCAGGACTGTGAACTCCACCAAGAGGATCACTGCAGCCCAGGATGCCTCCCATTTTGATAGCCCAAATTAACTCACCTGTGTTGGTGACCAACAGACGAATACAACCCCTCCACGGGGCTCTGTATTAGCCCTTCCTGTGGGTCAGGAAGTTATTTTCCATGCATTCCAGGAGTTTCCTGGACTGCCTACAGCTTGTTCTGCTATTTCTCCAGCAGACACTGCGGTGTCTGAAGTCTCCCAGTAGGACAAGAGCCCGCAAGGGTGATCCTTCCTGAAGTTGGAGCAAGAAGGTCTCATCAATAGGCTACTCTTGATCAGAGATCTGTAGTGATGCCAACCACAAGATTGCCTTTGTTGTTTCAGTCTGTGTTTCTTACCCACGGGCTTTTACCTGCTCATTGTTGTTCTTCAGTTCACAGGTTGTTCTTCAGAGATGGCTCATCACACTCAATGCACCCCTTCATATAGAGGGCCCTCCATCCCTCCTTTCTCCCCTGTGCCTCCTGAACAGCCTCTAGCCTTTGAAAGCTGCACTCCAGTCAGGGGACTCATCCCAACCAAGCTTCAGTAATTGCAGCTAGGAGTAGTTTTCCAGCAGCATGGTGGCTTCCAGCTCCTCCTGTTTGTTGCCAACACTGCCTGCATTGCTGTAGATGCACTTCAGCTGGGCAACTGGCCATATTGTCTTCCTACAGGTACACCATGTACTTCCTGTCAGATCCTTCTCCGGTGTTTCCCTCTTGGCTCTTGTTACCTCCGGAGTCTCTGGCTTGTCTCCATAAGACTGCAACTGTGTCTCAGCACACTTGTCTCAGTGTGGTCAGCACTCTGTGACTTCAGAGTCAGCAGCAGAGAGACCTTGCTAGCACAAAGGTGTCCCTCTAACCTTTGCCTCTCATCCTGCAGCTGGCCAGGCATAAGTCTGAAATTGCCCCCCTATCCCGACAATTCTAGCTCTGCAAGTGAGATACTAGTTTTACCTAGCAAAAAGCCTCCTCCTTCATTGAGAAATATCTGATGTCAGCATGCTGGTGCTGCATAAGCCTTTCTTTTTGTTGTCAAAGAACCCAACCTCTTTGCAGTGGGGCCATATATTAATAGACTCAATCTGTCTGTTTCTTCCAATGTTGCTGTCTTCTACTGGAAAAATAAAGGAGAATATGACTTGTGCCCCAGATTCCCTTAGCCAGTGCCCCAAGACCCTTGAAGGCATTTGTGGTCACCCTTGCAGCGCATGCTGCCACTTCATCCCCCCGTGGAAGAGCAGTAACAGGTAGTGGTCCAACACCCAGCAATTTTCAGCCTGTTGTCTGCAGGTGTTTTACAGACCCTGCCTACCTTAAGAAGGGAGAATGTGCAGTACAAATGTTTTATTTCCATGCTAATAATTAGCAGAGAAAAGTCCCCCCTTTATTTTCTCTTATAACTCCAAGCTCTCAATCTTGTCAGGATTGCATGCAGGGTTCCTATTTATCTCTGAGATAGAAATTGACTGGAATTACACAATTTTTTGTCTGCTGCAGCTTTGATTTTCTCTTTTTTCCAGATATACAGAGCATTCCAATAGTTTTGTAAATTCATGCTAAGAATGTATGTTCAGATAATTGCAGTATTAAAATTACTAGCTATAGATTAAAATCTTAAGGTTATAAAATGTAATAAAATAAACTAAATACAAGTTAAATACACCAGAGACTGTGATTCTTAGCCAGCATGAAAATTTATTATATTTAGTGGGACTGCTTATAAACTCCAGGACTGATCTACAATGTTTCCAGAGTCTACACCAATGTTAGTCAGCAGATCACAGAAAGCATGATTTTACAGTCTTTGTAATTAGCATGAATTAAAGGTTAGCAGCACTGGATATACTTTTTTTTTTTTTTATTCAAATATAGCAAAAATCAATATAATTTAGCAGAAAATTGCTGCTAAACTTCATGTTAATTCAATATGTAGGTGGTTTTTTTCAAGTTTTGTTTTGATTTCCTTGGGTAATCCCTACATGTCATACTTACTGACTTTCATATTAAACAGAGAAGTTTAATTAAGAATTCAGCTGGAGGAAAACAAAGGCCAAATATAGTCTCTCTTGCATATGTGCAGAAAGACATTACTATTGTTATTGGTAATAGTTGCTAATGCAAAAGGCATTACTATTGTTATTGGTAATAGTTGTTAGTGCGTTTTGTTTCCCACTCAGAAAGGTTCATACAACATACTTAACGCTGTCCAGATGGTCATATATACTGGATTGTAGAATCACAAAATATCTCAGATTGGAAGAGACTCATACGGGCCAGCAAGTCCAACTCCCTGCTCTTCACAGGGCTACTTAAAATTGAACGATAGGGGAGGATCACCCAGCTGCTCCTTCAACTCAGTCAGACCTCTGCCCACCTCCCTGGGTAGACTGTTCTAGTGACTGACCACCCTTTGGGTTCAGAACTCCTCTCTACGAGATCCCCTCTATCATCAAGGAAGTCCACAACTCCTCCAAATGTACATTAAGTTAGTTTGATTATGATTCTGAATTTACCTAATTCAGAATCATAATCAAGCTAACAATGTACATTTGATTCCAGCATTCAGATAATTTATAAAATATACTAATGAGCACTGGCCCTAAAATTGAGCCCTGTGGAACTACCTATTTCTTGCTTTTTCCACGCATTTGAAGTTTTGCATGTTTCTCTAACTGCTATTAGGTTACTTGCTTTGTGGATTTTAAAAAAATCTTTAAACATCTGTGAAACATTTTCAAATTAAAGACAAACTCACATAAGAAAATTTTAGTTCCACAGATTTTTTTTTATTTAGGATAAAATTTGAAGAAGAATTATTTAAATGCTCAGAAGTGGTTGTTCAACCCAAAATCCAGCTGAAATTAGCAGTCACTTGCGCTGCATGGTAGGTATACAGACAAGTTGCTCTGCAGAAAATTTTAAAAAACAGAATGACGAAGTTTTTATTCATTCTTCTGTGGATAAGATACACCAGACAATGTATCTATCAAAATGAACAGAAGTATCACTAGAAATGCAAAATCCATAATATCACCCAAGCCATGTACTCCAGTGTTTCAGTGGCATTACCAGTGGAAATGTTTTTGCTGATTTCTGCCTTGACCTTTTTTCCATCTTGCAATCTGAGCTCATTAGAACTCTCCACAGAAGGGAGAACAAGCCATTCTTTTCCTTTTAACAAGCACCCTTCTAATTATATCAGTAATTGGCTCCCAGTTCTTTCCTAACCTTTTCTTTGAGATAAACATTTACAGAACTCTCAGTTTTTTCTCACGGATCACACTTGCTCACACACTGTCCTTTTCTGAATTTACCTCAATTTGTTGGTGATTACATGCCCAGACCCAGATGTTCCTTTGGTACAAGATCACACGTGTTACTCAGGAAGCAATATTGTCACCCATTCGTGTTTCTCTTGCATGAGATAATAACCAAATTTTCCTTAACAGCACCCACCCTGTACTTCTGGAGTTACTCTGTCAACATGTTGGCTTGTCTTCTCTTGAGTTTCATCTTAATTTTTCCCCAGATCATTTTATAGTATTTTTCCCCCTGCAGTTGGTCATCTCTAAATGTAGATAAGAGTTTTTAATTTCCATTAAAATCTGAAGAGCCTTAGACCCTTTAAGGAATCATGAAAGGTACATATACCCATTTCAACAGATTCTCTAAATCTTGCTATTCACCTCTGCAATATTTTCAATTGAAACAGTGTTTCATTTTTTAGTCCTTTTAGGCTACTATATTAACCAATGTCAAAAGCTGGTGGCATTTTTTGTATCTCCTCTATCCAAATGTCTTTTCACCTTACTATAACTTGTTTTGACTTACTTTGTTCTCAGTAAATCCAGCGTAGTTATTACACTCCTCCTTGTTATTTCTCAAAACTTTAAAATCTTGGAATTGAACTAGCTCATTGGTCCATGTTTCCTGTATCTCCTTTTTCCACATAAAAGTTAGTACCAGGCACTATGCTTGCCATTTTTCTAGCGCCCCTGTTGCACAGCAGTCCTCCACCATTACCCAAAGGCAAATTCCAACCATTTTGAAATTGCTTAGGCAACATCACTAAGCATACTACTATGAAGTTTATTTAACCAGACAATTTTAAAACATCTAATTTATCTAAGTGATGTCTTATCTATCTTTTCCAATGTTCAGCTTGAAACCTTTATCATCAGTATTGTGTTACCCATCTGCTCCTGAGTGATTTTTTTGTGAAGACTAAATGTAACAAGGCTTATATACATCATGTGATGGTTGGAAAGGGTTTTCTTTTTCCTTCAATTTCCTTTTGCCAGTAATAGATTTGTGGAACTTATAATTAACTCATTTTAAAATGCTATCCTTTTACCCCTGACATTTTCTGCTACTTAACCTCATTTCATTCCTTGACTTCCAACTTTGTTACTACATATTCACTTTATACTTTTCCATTAGACTGTCAACTAAATAACCAAGTTGGCATTTTGTGTTTAGTCACTCACTGCCATGACTTCAGCTTATTTACTCTACCTAGCTGTGCTATTCTATGCAGTTGTCTCCCTGTGTAACCTTAAGTAACAATTCTGAGAGCTAACTGAAGTCTGTTTTTTGGAAGTCCATAATGTTTGGGGGTTTTTTACTTTCTTCTTCTTCTCCTCTTCCCAAAGATCACAAAATCTTATTTCAGTTTCAATCATTTTCAGTTCAAAACCTCAGACAGTGTCATCCTTGATTTCCCTCTCTATTTGTTCTTTAGCAAAAGAAAGGTTTCACCTGTCAGTTTCTGTATTCTGTTGGACAGTCTGGGTCTTCACTTGGATTTGTTACAATCTTCCATGAGCAATGTTTTTCACCTGGTGTGTTCTACATCTTTTTGACATAAATTATCACCCATACTTCTACACACCATATAAGTCTGCATTTTGTATCATAGACTTTGAACAAGTCTAACTCCACGTGTACTCAAAACCTCAGGGCAAGCATATTGTCTTCCTCATGTTCAAGATCAAGATCTTTTTCCTGCCTGAGCAAAATATACACAGGAATACTAACATTCCAGTAATGAGTAATGCCACAAAACACATAATACTATAGAAAAGAAATTTCTGACTGTGTATTAAGATTTTCAGCTCCTCCTGTTTATAACCCACATTGTTTCACTTATGTGCTGACATGCAAGACTTTTTTTTTATTTTTATTGCTTTCTTGAATGAATACACTTAATTTTGCTGTCTTATCTGAAGACCATTTATGATCATGTACTTTTTCTTCTTACATCTTGCTTCTTGATCTTCACTTAATTAGTAAGTCAAATTGCAGAGGTGGCTTCTCCCTGTGTTTAGGTAAATCCATTCTTGTCCAGTAGCCTATAAGGACCACTGCAAGAGGTTTTATACTTATTTTGAAAAATTCCAGCATAATCAATGTTACTCAAACATTTGAGTTCAAATTATGTTGGGTGTAAGGGGCAAGGGGTTGTGCTTCATTTTTAAAATAAGACCAGGAGAATTTAAAGGAACATCTCTGTTTACATTTCAAGTAAGCATAAGGGAACATTGAAGTTTATTTCTGTATTCAGTTATGAGAAGGTGCTTTAGAAGTGCTTTTCTTTTTTACTAAACTCAGTAAAACCTGAGAATAATTCTCCTCTTTCATTTGATTGATTCATAGTTGCCTATTTCAGAACTTGCTAAACCTTCTTTGGTTTCTGACATCCTTGGATACAGTGTACTTGAGCAGCCGGAATCTTGATGCAGTAACACAAACAATTCTTTTCTGATCTTCATTAGCCTTTTTTGTCCATTTTTTTTTCACTAGGGGCTCAGCTGTTGCTCTTAAGGCTAGATACCAAGCAGTTAATTATTATACTTTCATAATTTTTTAGACAGGATGCTGAAGAACTCAAATAGTGAGCAGATGAGTACCTAGGTACTGTTCTTCTTGTGATGCGCAGACTACAAAGAAGCTCTGCAGCATCAGAGACTGGCAGCCATGCCCCAGCAGAGCTGGTAGCACTGCCCACACCTGACAGCTCCCCTGACATCAGGAGTAAGGAGGGGTAAGTACAAGCACTCCACAAACCAGCAGTGGAAAAGAAACCAACACACTCACACGAAAAGCAGTTGAGACTGCAGAAAACACAGATGAAAACATCAAGTACTGGATATTACCATCAATCATGTGAAAGTCTCATACCAAATGAACCAATATCTCAAGGCATTTCAGAGTCCCTAAAGCACCGGAAAAATGTCAACATCTGCACTGCTGAAGTGATCAAAGTATTTGATTAAGATGGCAGGGATGACAATAAAGAATAAGAACAAGAAGGAAACTGCTTCAGAGAACATTGGTTTCTGTAATTCTCCATGTCCTAACTGAAATTATGAGATCTCCCCTTCTCTGACAGTTCTAGGGGAGCATACAATAATTGTTTACCACAAATGTTATTATACTGCACATTAAACTAAAACCCAAACATAGAAATGATTCCTGAAACCATTGAACAGAAGTAACCTCTTAGTGTATCCATTTCTACTTTATCTTAATAAAACTGCAACTCTAGATTGGTACCTACGACTCGTGCATGAAGTCTATTTGTTCTGAATTCCTCTTTTAACCTGATTTACACATTGTATTGGGCAAAACAGCACCTGGACAATAGACGGTCAGTAGCTGAAAAATTTTAAAACCAAAAGGTTTGCTTTTCCTCATAAAATTCTTAAAGCCAGTACATTTTCAAGAACAAGCAGTAACAGATGTTGCAGATGACAGGAAAAGAAGTCTTTGTCCAAGGAAGCACAGGAATAGTTCTATGACAAAATCCAGCTCATATGTGTACCATCAAAACTAGGCAATTAAGTTTTAAGAGAGTGTTTTCAGAAGTCTTATGAGCTGTTTTATATGTTGCTCTTCATGCTTTATTCCTTGTCCCCAGCCCAAGATTTTACCCCTAGAATGCCTAGAAACCTATTTTGTTTTTTAAAAAACACTGAATACCTTATCTATACTTATGTGCAATTATTTGTATTGCTAACTGGTTTCTCTGTTAAAAGAAACAGGATGGTTCTAACTTAAAGCAGTAACAATGGCCAGCTTGCATGGAAAAAATGTGGTGGAGTTGACAAAGTGTAAATGGGGGGAGGAGACATCTCCTGTAAAGGACCTGGTGGCAGTCAATATCAGGTCTAACTCCCTGTGCTGAGAAATGGACAGTAAGCTTCATCCAGACCTTACACAATTAACATAGCAAGCAAAATTGGTCTTATCTAGGTTTTCAACAAATACAGAACATCAGGCTTCCCAGCATAAGCTGACTGAATTGGTATTAAACTTCATGTACAGCAATTATCACATTAATTAAAAGATGTAATGGGTAGTGGCACATACCCTAGAGAATTCTAGGGATAGAAAAGATTAGGGATTGGTGTTTCTCAGACACTGAAATTGAACAAGAGACATTGTCTAACCCCTGAGGAACTTCTATGTTCTTTGAATGGGACAGTTGCAACCTTCTAGAAATGCAACTCAAAATTTTCAAATGGGCTGTAAACATGAATTCTCAAAACCTGGGGTTCTTGAACTTTTTATCTCAAAGGAATTATCTCAGTAGCTGCAGCACATTTCACAAAATGTCTCTGGTAAAAAAAAAACCTTTTTTATTCTAAGGCCAGGTTTTAGAGTATGCAGACACTCCTACCAAAGCCCATCATTTGCATGACATATCTTCTCATGCTGATGAGAAACAAATCAGGCCTTCAAGTTTCTGTTTTGCTGGCAGTTATTGTCAAGAGCCAAATTTTCTTCTACTTTTCTTCGACCAAAATTGTCCTTTAGTTTCCCAGTTTCTTAATTGCATGAGAGTTCAATGCAAATGACAGAATGAAAAAGAGAAACCAGCAGGTAAGCCCTGTGTTGCAACCCAAATTGGAGAATGTCCACTGACCTCTTTGTGACCTGTATGAAATTCCTAGCTTGTGTTGAATATAAAAATGGGGGAGAAAAATAATAAAAATGTAGGATTTTAGGATTTTCTTTAGGAGCTTATTTCTTTAGGTGCAGCTTGGCTGGAGTCACACCTGAGCCATAGGAGGAAGAATAAACTGAGGCCAAACGCTCACTGGACTCCTACTAGTGATATTGAGGAAGAAGAATTGTGGAGTAGGTCTGTGAGGTTTTCATGATCCCTGTGTGGATTGCCATCATCATGTTTATTCTCTGTTAGTAACAGCTCCTACAGGCAGGTAAGAGCTCAGTGAAGTTAGCCAGGCATGCCACTCTGACCACCAGGCTAAGAAATACCACCAGCTCATAACACAAGAGAACAACACAGGAGAGTTTTCCAATTCTAGCTGGACTGTCAATACAGAGCCATTTGCTCTGAAAGGAACAGGTAAATTCTCCTATCTTCTAGATCACTGCATCAGCCTTTTTTTGGGTTTTTATTGTGACAACACAGGAGGCTTCCCAATTGAGAATGGGTTTCATTGGCATCACACAACAAATGGCAATCATGACTTTTCCATGAGCTTTGTGATGGTAAATTAAATTAGTTCACATCATTGTTCAGAGCTTAAAATGCTACTTTGTGAAATTATTAATTCTTTAAAAAAAATTATTCTATTTTCAATCATTTTATGCCCCAGAGAAGCTGGGATCTATTTTTATGAGAACTCTTTTATTAATTATCACCAAACACGCTTCAAAACTTGTTCAGCTTTAGAAAAACCCAAACCCAAATACAGATGATTGACCTCCATGAAATTCAAACTGAGCAAGGTAAATCTTGATAAAATGTCAGTTGAAATTAATTTATCAGTGGGGAAAAAATACATAATATGGTAGAGCCTGGGGGATTAGGGAGAAGAATGTTTTCCCCACTTGAGAATTTAAATGTATATCATTGATTCTTCAGAAAAGGGAAATTATTTCTTTGTTCTTACTATCTCACTTTGTATTTTCCTTCCAGGGGAAAAAAAAAAAAGAAAAAAAAAAAACAACAAGGTTTGTAACTTCCTTAGGGGAAAAAAGAAAAAAAGAAGGAAAATGAAAGAAAACAATTTTAAAGAGTGCATTGCGATAGTAATCCTACTGAGAATTGCTGATTAAGAATTTTCTTTGAAATAGATTTTAATTTAGATATCTAGAGGAGATTTTGTGAAATCCACTTGAAGTCTGATATCCATACCTCAAAAAGAAGCAATTTTGCTGGAGTCTGAAATTGCAAAGATTTTTGTTTCCACCCATTAGACAATAATGCTCTAATTTATCCTGTCATTCCAAATCTGTTTTTGAAGGTGTAATTTTCACATGTAGTCCTTCTTGTTCTGTCAAAATTACCAGTGTGAAATTAGAAGGAAAAGTGTTGTCACGGTGACAATACTTTGACATCTAATTGTACAGTGGTCTGGATACAGTGTTCTGAGTCAGTGTGAGTGAGCAACACGATCCTAATGGAATGTCTTGCCATGTTTGCACACATGCATTGCCTATCCAGCTCCAACATATAAGCAAATTACTCTACAACAACATGTCAATTTACAGTTGCAATGACATTTTGCTTTCTAAAGAACTTCCACACCAAGAGCATAATAGCGAGGGAATAACATTCAAGCCATGACTCTCCCAGTGATGTGTGATCGAAGCAGCCCATACACACTTGAGCCCTCACTCCAGGCACAGTTATGTTCTCCCAAGCATCTCATCTGACATCAGGTTTCCCAGTATCTCATTTTCCTTCTCTAGGCTGAATTATGTCATGCACTGGCAATGGACCCTTGAAATGTACCCTTGAGAGACATGGCAGTGAGGAGATTCCCTTTCCAAAAGAAAGAAACCTTGCAAAGGATGCTCTGGTTCCAGGCAAACAGAAACCAGCAGAGATATGGCTAAGCTCACTAGCAGCTCATAGAGTATGCAAAACCAAGAAAATCCCACCACCACCCCCTGTAGGAAAAGTGCTGCTTGGAAAGAGCAACCTTGCCCCATGGTTTTCACCCTGGGTGATAAATGTGAAGTTCAAGGTACAGATACATCCATCACTGGTGGCACCCCAAACTACCAGTGAGGGACCACTGGAAATATGGCTGATAACCAGCCTTTGCTCTCTTTCTGCCTTCCACAGATGGAGAAGGAGGAAAATAATGTAGAACAAGCAGGCTTAATTCTGTAGTGCGGCTTTAGGCCCAGATTCATTCTCTCTGTCTAAGTGCTTAATGAAGCCACTAAATCATCCCAGCTCTCCTCTGGAGTCAATATAGGAAAACAATGGGCAGAATTACCTGCTATATTAAAGGCATACCCAAGGGCAACTAGACACCTATTGTAAGTGTCTTGGGGAAGCACAAACTGATTGGGCCAAAACCCCTTACTACTTCCAAAACATAATACTCTCTGTTCAGTTTATTGTTTAGTGATCTACACAATCTTCAATTTAAGTATATTCCTTAGGCTTTTTTCAACTTAGAAATGGCTAAAAAAAACATGAAACTATTTACTAATACTATGAGTATTTCAGCTATATCTACGGGATGGACATAGATTAAAGTTACTGGAAAGAAAAAGGAATGTTTTGTGCACTTGCAGGTAGAGTTCAATTAAGTGTGCCTCCATCAAATTGAAAACTATGAAAACCTTAAATTTTATCTGTGTGTTTCAAATTAGACTTCATCTAATATCTGTTCTCTTTCAATAAATTAGACTTCCACTTTCATTATTGCAATTTTAGAAGTAAGCTACTTGACCATAATCTTAAAAGTAGATTCATTAAGATTCATACATTAAGCAATATGTGTTCTGTGTAATACAAATAAACAGAACAGCTGTGAACTCAATGGAACATTCAATGCAAAATATGTCCTGACACTATGGTTTCTGTTCAAATAATTTTTGGGGGGAAAATCCTGTGTAAGCAGAATTATATTATAAATTAATTTCAGAATAAAAGAAAACAAAGCTTACTAAAACTATGCAATGCCGCAACAGATACAGTCACCTGACACCTTAAAATTAGGAAAAAATGTAATTTCACACCCTCAGTAACCATTAATACAAAAAACAAAATCTCACTGTTACTTTCTGGGAACTGTGATTGGCAGTATTCTTGTGTAAAGTTAATGTAACCTTGGAAATGTCTCTGGGTGTTAATTATTATAAAGAACAATTGCAAAAAAATAGGACAAAGAAGTGTAAACATATTTCTTTAAGAAAGGTGTCCTTGATCTTTTTACTCAAGCTGAATTTCATATGAATTTCCTTCCAGATTTTCTCTGCACTTGAAAAAGTGGAAAATTATCCTTTTTGACCTTCATTGTAGGTACTTTTAAAGGAGACAAAAGAGTTTTGGCAATATGGCTGCTCATTCTCCCAAACAAATTGTACCACTTCCTTCCACTGCTCCTGCTACACCCCTGTGAGGAGGTGGAGGGGTTAGGCCCATGCAACATTGCCATCTGGTGATGAAGTGCTTTCATTACTCTGTGAGCGTGTTAGTGCTTTACAAAAGGAAAACTAGACAAGATGGCTACTTCACTCACCCATGACTGACCACCTTTGAATACTCAGTAAGGAAGACAAGGGATTACATAAAAATGGGCAATGTCCCTTTAAAAAGTGTTTTCTTGTGTATAGTTCTTATCATCCGCTACAAGAAATTGCTCTACGCTCTCACTCTGTGAGAAGCTCCAGCCGCCTCTGTTGCGTTGTGCATACAAGTGGAAAAAAGTTATGCTGGTTTTAAATTAATAAACATATTTTGCATAAGTGTTTTAGTTACATAGAGGAGAATGGAAAAGAGAAAGCACTATCTCTAGAATCCGTATTGCAGTTAAAAGAAAAAGGAAGTAATTGTTGTTATTCCACTAAAACAATTGCAAGTGACCTGAAAAGCAAGAAATCACTTTTGGGGTTTTTTTCCCCTAATCCTAGAAGAATCAATGTTGATATATCTCATAACTTGACATTATTAGGCCATTGTACAGAAAAAAAACCAGCATGACATTAATTTTTTTGCCTCTACATAAGTCACTAGAAATGAGTGTCAATAATCCATATCAACAGCTTGTCAAGCCAGCAGCATCACTTGTTACAACCACAGAACAGTACACAAAAGTGGTAACAACTGTGAAGACGTATGCATACAGTACAAAACCCCCTTTTTTAAAATAAGTGACAAAAATGTGTAAAGTCATGCAAAAAAGCATTTGAGATGTAATTTCTAAGGTAAGATTAAGCCTTAGGTTCATGACCACCAGTGTCCCAGTAAGACAATTCCAGCTAATTTTGATGGCATGCCAGAATTCAGAAATAATCAAATTCATGCAAATGAAATCTTCTGAAGGAAAGACATGGCTTTTCTACCAATTATATGTTTTTTTTCTGGACAGACAACTAGCTAGGACACCAGCAGGGACCAGTTGTCTTCACCCTACACATTGAAAAGAGTGGGGTGAATGCCATGAAGGAGAGAGGAGCAATTGTGGTCACGGTGAGCTTAGGAGAGAAATTCTCTGGTTACTTCCAGTTGATCACAGCTGCAGAATATAGGAAAGAAATAACAAATTTTTTTCCAAATTCTAGCTACGGAACAATAGTCAGGCCTGGAGAAATGAATCAGTTGAAGCTACAGAACCTTCTAATGATGGAAATGGAGAGCTTCTTTTATGCTCTGGTACAAAAAAATCTATTTATACCACCCCACGTAAGAAAAGCCTCCCTGGTGTACTTGTAAAGAGTACTCTTATTCCTTGTGTATATTTAAAATCATATGAAAATTAATATACTGAAAAGCAAGTGGAGAGCCTTCCATGCACCCTCGTGATTTAAAGATACCACAAGTAGTTCTTGATATCTTTATAAGCTTGATATCTTATGTGGGGAATTTAAGTCAAGCCACTGCAGGAACACAAGGTGCTCTAGCTGCATTGCCATTTTCTATGTTTTAGAATTATAACAGCATATTACAAAAGTAACTCAAAAGAATTAATTAGGGTCCAGAGGCCACAGAACTGACACTGAGAACAAGCACACTGCTGCTGCGTGCTAGATTTGCCTGGGCCATGATGCAGATGCAGCACAACTAGGGGAAAAAAATAGTGTCAGAGGGAAGTTCCTCAAAAGTTTTCTAGCCTCCACTCTGCAGGATGCAATATGGGCCACATTAAGGTAACATAGCAGCTTTCTTGTGAGCTGTAGGGCAATTTTGGGTCCCACCAAACCTAAAGGGAAATATCCTTTTGTTACTTCTTTGCCTATGACATCTATGGCAATACTTAGATGTTTTCACCTCATTTTAGGGCCCAGGAAAAAGTGAGGAGATTCATGTTTGCTCTTTTCACTGCAACTGTAGATCTTTGCTAATCTAGCCACATTTTGACCCTCTATCTACCATAGCTTTTGTGTATGTCCAGGCACAGAACCACTTCACTTATTGCCAGTTACACTAATAAATTAACTTCAGATGGACACACTTCTGCTTTCTCATGAGCAGGTCTAAATAGTAAGTCACCATGGGTATAATTCTCAATTCATTTGTATGTACAATTATTCCATTTTTTCATGCATGTTCTGAATCAGCAATTTGTGGACTTAATTGAAAAGCCAGTTATGGCAAGAGTGAACTTTTTTTGTTTGTGATGTTTGGAAGTAGTGTTATAGAGGGACTGACACATGCCAAGCTCAACACTTCTGATTTTTCTTCTCAGCTTTATTCTCCCAGCTTAAACCCAAGAAAAGAGAGGAATGAAATGAAAAATCTCAAGTATGCTGCATGAAAAGAAAAGAAAGTGGGTATTTTTGGTTTGGTTTCTTTTTTTTTTTTTTTTAAGATTATGACATTAAATCTCTCAGAGAATTCTCTGACTAAAGATTTCCTTTAAAAGTCAACACATCTCAGGTACAGATCCCAGAGGAAGCGACATTTTATCTCATGCTCAAGGTCACAAAAATCCTCTGAAAATAAATTATGAATGGGAGAGAGACCAATCACATCAAATAGCAAAGCGTAGAGCAACATTAAACAAAAGTCTTAGTTGCCTGAACATGCTTACTTTTTATTCTCTTAAGGTAACACAAAGGCATTGCACAGGGGCACCAGCAGGGCTCTATAAGTGCCAATGCTCCTTGTGCTAGTAGAGGCCTTCCTGGAAGGAATGAAGACATGTCTATTATGTCATTGTTACCCTTTAATTCTTAATCATAGTTGTAATTTCCATAATTCCTAGATCCATGAAACATAATGGAAGGTGCTATGCACTGTCCTGCCACTCTCAGACAGGATAATGTCAAAAGAGCAGCAACACAAGCATTTAAATGATTCTAGAGCAAGCTCTCTATTTCTTTATTCTGTTCATGACTTTACAGCTTACTGATACACTGTTTAAGCATTTTGACATTTTAGAAAAAGAGGAATCCATGAAAAAACAAATGCTCAAACAGATAATAAAGCAAAAATAAGCCTTTAAAAATGGAAGATCCACCTCAAGGGGTGCAAGATCCAGCTTGAAATGACACTGCAAGGAGTGCAAGCAAGCATTTAAAAGGAACCTAATTAAGAAAACTGACTGGCACTTGGTCTCATTGCTGGTCTTTTGGTGTAGGGAGAAATCAATCTAGCACAGAAGACTTGACAGCTGTATAACATAAAGGGCAAACTGCAAACTGGTGACTAGGTCCAAACTAAAATCTATATTATGCTTTCAGAGAGGGCTCTGCCAGCATTAAATCAGAGAAACACTCAAATACGGGACTTTGACTCCACAGAGTAGTTGACTTTAGCAGACTCTACACACAGCAGTTTGCCGTGTTTCACCTGCAAAAGAGAAGCAAGCTGTTGCTTTTGCATTGTGCAAAATGAAATATATTCTTCTCCAAAGCACAGGATTTTTTGTGGGAAAACTGTAAGGGAAGAGTGAATTTTATTTCTCCAAGATTCATTTTCAACCAGGAGAGGCATTCATGTGTACAGTATTATGGAGATATCTTAATTCTTCTCCATTCTCTATTTATCTGTGTCCATTTGAAAATCCAAGAGATTATTTACTGAAGATGAAGTAAAAAGGCATAGTCACATATGTGCATACAGAAAAAATGCAAAAGCAACATAAAAACAAAGATGACTGGGTTCTTATCAAATAATCTGCAAGACAGTCACATCATAGGAGATGGAGTGGCAACAAAGACACTTAAAAGAAATAAATGCACAGGATGAGGAAAAACAGGGTTTTTAAGAAAGAATTTTAAATCACTTAAAATTTAACTCATGCCAAAGAAAAACCAGAGAAAGACACCTACTACATGTTTCTTCTATAGCGTCTTCCACCATCTATTTAGAATACAGCTTTAGAAATCTTCACAGTATCTGGACAGGAATGTCATTTTCACATGCCTGTAAGCGAGGCTCAGTGGTACAGAACATCACAGCTTCTAAAAAACTCTGAATGAGGTGCCACTCACATGCATAGAAATTTATTATTTCTAACCTAATCATACACCAAGATGGTACAATCATAAGTAGGGCCCCTGATAGTAATGTCAATGAAAACTTTTACAAAACCTACATGACAATGTTCATTGGAGATACAGAAGAAAAGTTCATGCAGCAAGTTAACTAAAACTGGGAAAAAAAGACTCATGAGTATTTCATTACAGTTTTTTTGATCTGAAAAACATGAAATTCCATCATTTTGTGTATTTACATTGCTACAACCAGATGGTGAAAACCACAGCGGAGAAGTCAGCAACTCTTTTGTCCCACAGACTAAAGCTGCAGTTGCTAGGGCTTTGTAGGAGGGCATACAAATGTGAAATTTAAATACAATTCATGTCAATGTCAAACTCTTTCCTAAAAGGTCATATTTAAAAAAAAAATTAACTCACGCTCTCATGTATAACATGCTTAGGATCCAAGAGAGAACTTTATTGTACCAGCACTATAAAAATGCAGTGAACAGATTATTTCCCAAAAGCTTCTACCACCAGTTAACAGAAAATAAGAAAAAAAAATAGAAATCAAGTCTTCTTTATAGTCAGCAATTGAACTTACTAGCTACTGAGACCTCAAAAACACCCAAGCCATTGAATTTCAATCTGCATTACCACCCCCAGGTATTCTGGGTCATCTTTGTTTGAAGATGGCACTCAGTCTCTGAATGGTGGGAGTAAGAATTTAACATAGTCTTAAGGAAATAGTTACAGTGCTTAATCTTAGCTAAAAGGCACCTAAACATGTCCTCTTTATTTTTGGATACAACTTTATTGCCAGCTGCTTTTTTGCTTTTGTTTCCTTTAGCTATCCAGATTGCACTAATTCTACCTCTCAAGGACTGGTTTGTCAATCCAAGCCACATGGTGGTCTGAAGAGCTCCCCACACAGTGTCCTGTGGCACAGACAAGTGCCAGTGAGCAGCACTGCACTGGCCAATGGCACAGTACATTTTGGCAAATATGAGTGAGCTCAGGCACAAAAGAAATGCAGCTACAGCCACACACTTTGCTAAACAGCACATGGAGGTGTACAAACACTACACCTAGTTCTGGGCACGGCTCAGACACTGCCAGCTTCAGCAGAGGCATGCATGTGGAAAGGGGGTCTGTGCTCATCACACTGTGTGTGACAGTCACACCATTTGAGACACTCTTCCTTTAACAGGGCACCAAAATCTGTTCATCACACTGCAGAACACAAATCCTTGGTCCAAAAAATTTAGTCCACTATGATTTCACATTGATTTCAGCACTCACCCACACACATACACCAAGCAAGGTCAGTATAATCTGCAAGCTTAATTTTAGCATAAGAAGGGGATGGCAGAAGAAGAGACATTTTGAAGCCTTTTTATTCTCTTGAATCTCAAGCACACCACTTTGCTATTAGTTACAGTAAAAATTACTTTTCCTTTTGACCTCTGACAAATAGACAAGTCTCCTTCTTCAAACAGACATCTTACCACTCAGTCTCCCATTTAGGCATGTGTTGCAGAAACACTAACCAGAACCTAGTCCGAAAGATCAGAAGCCTTGATGAATTGTGCAATGCTTTTTAATCAAATAGACTTTCACAAAGGGGCAGGCAGGAATCAGACAATGTGAAAAGCATTTCAAACACCTTCCGACAGAAAAATTTGCAGATCAGTGACAGTGGACAAAAGCTGAACTTAAAAAGACTTTTGATCACATCCCTGACAGTTTCTTTTAGAAATGAGCTTGATATAATAAATTTAAATTTAGACAGCCTGAAGAACAGAAGCATATAAATTTGAAGGTTTGGTTTCACTCATTAAGATGGTAAAAGTTCATTTTAAAAACTGAAAAATACACTATGTTCTGGGGTGGTCAAAACCTACACATTTTAGTTCTGATCCAAACAAGCTTGAGAGGCCCAAAAGAGGCAAAGGAGTGCAAAGGCAATGATAGCCCTATGTCACCACCTTTCTGTTCACCAAATTCCAACAGTTCAGGAGGCCAAAGATACCACTTCCAGCAGCCTCTATCACTAGAACCAGCTTTCATAATTCACTTGCCAGGAGCAATGCTGTCACACAAGAACTAGCAGACCAGCAGCTTGGTGTTTAGTAGTGAACTGAGCTTTCCTATGAGATCAAAATAATCTACTTAAGTTATTGGATCAATCCCCTTTGGGTAAAAACATTCCAACCATTTAAAATATTTACAACTCTATTTATTATCTATGTTGCATAATTTTTTTTTACTACCTATATTTTTGTTTTTCAGCTCAATTAGATGTTCAGACACATATAGAAACAGTTTAAAAATTATGACCTTCAAGACTTACAAATGCAAAAATTTGCTATGGAGCTTCAAATATGCTCACCATACCAGCATCAAAATAGAAAGGTGGATGATAGTAGCCATACATATCTCAAAAGGGATTTCTTTGAATTACTTAACTATTTCGCTTGACCTGCATTTACACTGTTTCTCTTCTCTCTGTGTCATCTAATAGAGGGATCTGCAGCTAGTTTGTTGCAAATGAACAAGAGCCAGGAGTGCTGCATCCTTCCCCATATGGGGAGTTCTGAAGCAAACCAAGGTTGGATTGCACAGGCCCACCAACATTGCCAAGCACATGTGGCCCCCAATAGTGAGGACTGAATCTTGCTGGTAGCAATATTTATATGGCTCAAAAGCCAAAGCTTTCCTAGCATGGCTTTGGAAACAGATAGGTGAGGGTTTGCCAGACAGCAATCCTCCTTCACTACCAAGTGGTAAAATGCATTTGTCGCTGGCAGGCTGACACAGCCACAGCACAGCCTTTCATCAGATCAGGGCCAGGATTGCTTCTGCTTGCAGAGACCATGCTATAGCATCAGCTGGAATCTGCTCTTACTTGGTTTTTAGTCAGGTGCACTTACTGTTAACTTGTTTTTCAGGGAGCACTGAAAAACAACCCTGCACTTAACAGACCCTGTGGGTACACACAAAACCATACAGCTGCCATTGCCTAGGGAATCTGATCTCTGAATATGTTGCCTAAGTGTTCACGCTAAACTCAATCCACAGGAATACCCAGAAATGCTGTTATAGTTACAGTGCTGACCATGGTGATGAATTTCAGGTGCAGGATTCTGTGTGGGCTGCAGTGGAGGTGGGCCTGAATGTGGTCTTCCATCTCCACTACTGGCCCTTACAAATTTCTCATTAATAAATAGTACAGTGTCTTTCTTGGTGACCATTAATAAGTCAAAAATAATTTTCCTACTTCTAGCCCATTTTCATAGTACTTTGTCATCTTTACAACATTTTGGGTTCTTTTCCACAGAAATGACATTTTTTCACTTGACTTGTATATTGTTCTACTGTGAGCAGCTGTAACAAAGTGAAAAAAACAAAGAAGCTTTCATCTCCAAATTACTAAAAACCAATAACTAAAATAAATAGAAAAGTGGTTAATTCTTCTACAGTGAAGTCAAGGCTGTAACTTCCTGAGGACAACATCCTAGAGCGCTCTAAATGACACTCTGAAAATTTCTCTGGCTGCTTCTTTTCTGCTTCACACTTAATCATGCAATTACTCACTATAGAGAAATGGACAATCTGATCATCCAGATGAAAGTTCTCACCCCACTCAGTGAAGTATCACAAGCTTTTCAATGGCTGTTAAAAATTTTATACACAACAAAAAACCTTCACTGTTCCCTTACCCCAAAATTCACCATAGTAGATTTTCTGGATGGCAAAAACTACACGAGTTACACTGGAGCTATCTTGATACTGTTAAGCAAGCTGTGAGAGGATCAACAGCTTGAAGTGAGAACTCATCCCAGGCAACATCAACAGCCTACTACAGGTGGTAAGTTAGGTAACCCTCGCCATTCTTTCTGGCAGAGAGGATCAAATTTCACTTCCTTGGTCAGAACGCTGCTGATTTTTAAGACTGTCTCCCTCAAAGAGCATAGAAAAGAGAAAATCATTGTAATGAATCTATCCCCAAAGTTACCCAAAGGTTCTGAGCACCATAAAAACCACACCTCTGGCTGGAGGTTGCTGCCTTCCTCAAGGGAGGCCAATTGTGGAAACGATGCAAACTTTTTCTACTTAGATACAATGAAGTTTTACTGGTTACTTTTCATTTTAGGGGCCGCTTTACTGGCCCCTAAAAGCTTACTGCCAGAATTCAGATCTCAATGTAAAGTATAAACTTCACATCACTTTCCATATCTGATACTGCAATATTATTTCAAATAGGCAGACTTGGGAAAAAAACAAAGAAACAAACAAACAGTAAAAAACTTCTCCATCCCACACCACCTTGATTCTTTTTTATCTTTCCTGTAAAAAATATGAGTAAGAATCCAGAGCTGACTCGACAGCTCTGTTCTACTCATTAAAATAAAAGCTATTTCCAGGAATGTCCTGCTCAAGGAGTAGAATTTTTTATGGACAAGATATTTGGTTCAAATTTGAAAAAATTCTTTTTAACTGCTGATGAAAACTACAATAAAACTGACTAGATTACAGCTAGAATTAATGAAAATATTATTTTAAAGATTTTTCTGCAATCAGACTCCTCTAAATCTATGAAACAAACATCAAAAAATCTCATAACTGTAACATTAAGTTAAGCACTTTATTGAAGAAAAAAAATTAATGAAGTAGAGGAATGCTGTATGTTTAGTTTTAAGGCAGACATATTGCCCTCATTAAACAAAAAAATTTGCCAAACTTCAAGTACAAAGCTGCACAATGCTGGCAAGATGCAACTCAGACTGTGTTTCAGTCACATGGTTAATATCACTCAGAATTTTTTTATGTTTATGGTAAGTATTGAAGTTCAGAGTAAAGACCTTTCTTAAGGAGGACAAACACTTACATTGTTAGTTTCTTGTTGACATTGTTCAGAACTTCATTACAAGTGCTCCAGGACAGATTATGGCTCTCATTCAGACAAAAAAAAAACGCACCACACTAAAATGCATAATTACCATTGAACTTGCTCTTAGATACTCCCTAAAAATCAATTTCTCTAAAGTCAGTACATTCCATCACATGCTTGTTCTCAAACACCCTGAAGGACTTTAGAAAACAGCAACATACGATGGGTTTTGCATAGATGTTTTGAAAAAAATATGGCATTCAGTTTAGTGTTCTTATCAGACAGACTTTCATGAATGCTGCTTATAAAGATCTGAGAATGAGCACTTAGAAGTGTTTAAAAGCATAGCACAGTAGGCTCTGTGCAGATAATATGACAAAATAAAGTTGTCTGGCTGAAAATGAGTCTATACAACATAAATTAACTCTTTTAACCCTCTTTAGTTTTGGTTCTGAAGCTTGTCACCACGGCACAGCCATCTGTTTTAAATGAATATCAAAGAAATTATTTGAAAGAAACTCTAGTGTGACAATCTATTAGCACTACCTGCATTATATGAAAATACATATTATTCCAGCCAATGTCGGTAGAACACACTAGGACATATTTCAGAAAGGAAAGAACTAGCTAGAGAAAGATTGGAGGGAAAAGCTCCTGCCAGACAGCTCTCTCACATACATACACATCTCCTCATTTATAATTTATGAAGATGAAGTGCTGCTTTTGTTTCCTATCTCCAAGATGAGCTCTAATATTCTTGCCAAAAGCAAGCTAACACAGTGTAATTGTTTTACATATAAATTGCATGTCCAATCTGCTTAGTTTTCAAAGAGCATTGATGAGGCTACTTTGATACCCAACTGCCAGATGACAAAGTGCAGGGCACAGTGGCAGATGGGCATGATGCAAATTTTTAATCATTGCACTTCTCAGTCATTTTACAGAGGGTGGAATAGCAGGGGAGAGACATAGGAGAGAAGAAAAATTAATTGTAAGAACAATATGTTTTTTATTAAGAATAATTTATAAAAAAAAAAGAAAATAAACAATTCAGCACAAAGATCCTCTGAGGCATTTTAAATCTGTTACATTCCATACAGCTAAAAGGGTTTTGAAAGGCAACAAAATGGACAGAGAGAATGGGCAGATAGCACAAAGACAACAACATTTTGTTAACAAAGACACTAGTCTTCATTCTGAGAGAAAAGTAGCTTCCGAGTTTGATATTTACAGAAGACACTTGTAAATTGCTGACACCATAAATTAGAATATAATGTTATCATCCTTTAGCTTTCTCAAGTTCATAGACATACCTTAACTGTTGGCACTTATCTGCTATTTTTCCTCTCCATGTCATTTCTTGTCATCTGTTTTCAGAAAGCAGAACCACATGGAAATATATAAGGAAAGCCATGAACAGTCAAATTCTCAAAATATATCCTCCGTGATGGTCAGCCAGTGCAGAAAGATATGCAGCTTTTACCTTTGATCCATGAGCTTCATTCTATTATCTGGAGCCAGAACAAAAAACTTGATTCTGTTTATCATGCTTGTCTGGGTTAATTTAGTACATTCCCAGGCTAAACTATTGTTCTCTAATTACATTCTCTAAGATTTACAGTGCAGGGGTGAGGAAGTGTATTGCTTTTCTTGTTGTGCATGTAAAGCACATGGCTTCAGCAGCTGCATCAATCCTGCTGGCTTTCTGCAACCTTATCTTTATCACATCCAGCCACTGATGCTTCAAGGAGAAGCAGGGCATCCTGTAACACATGTTCACTCCTTCACACGTGTTCACTCTTTACATGTGAGTGAACACATGTGTAGAACAATGCTGTATGTGGAAGAGAATGCAAGGAAAAGTCTGGCAGCACAAGATCATCACAATGTCAATCTACACCTCACTGTGAATTAAGGAAGGAAAGCAGAGGTGAGGTTCTTTTGCCAACATATTTTTTTCCTTTTTTTAGTTATTGCAGCTACTGCCCTTCTTCTGTTAAATGGAAGCACAAATATCAATTTCCTATTTAATTGATATCCTCTTCTATTCTCAAAATTAGTCAAAAGACATTAGCTCTCATGTTTCTTTCTTTTTCACAGATGCTTTCCATCCACTTGTGCACATTTGTATACTACTGGCTTAGAGGAGACAGATAGCAAGAAAATAAGACCACTGACATGTCATGAAACTATTGAAAGAGACACTGACTCAGGGCATAGATGCTCAATTCTAAACTTACCATCAATTTGCTATCTGAATATCAGTAACGACTTCCACTTGTGACACATGTGTTCCGTTCGTGGAATAGGAACAATCACACATACTTTTCCATGCAACACCAAAGCACATTGTGTTTTAAACGTTATTTTGTCCAAGCGCTTAACACTTAACTGCCCAGATATTTTCACTCCCACTAAGGCATAGCTTTCCAGATTGCTAGTAGATCAATTCTGAACCATTTAACCAAATGTTTAAACACATGCTTAACTTAGTCACATTTATCTCTTTATATATTGGTATTTTAGCTCTGACATCAGGATTAGCAAGGGCTATTGAGTAAAGATTTGCTATTTAAAAATTACCAAGTATGAAATTCTACTTGTATTAATAGTTGTTAACAAGGGCTTGCAGAAAGCCTGACGAGAAAGCACAAAAAATGCCTTTAGCATTTGATTTTTTTCTCTCATGAAAGGAGAAATAGTAGCATGGTTAAAAAAAAAATCAGTATGAGGCACAAAATATTCTGCTTCAGCATAAGTGGTGTGCACAGAATGCATCCATCAAGAGAAGTCCCACAGCCTATTAGCAGGAACATAGATTTTACATTTACTAAAACCTGTCTGACCCTGTGAGAAGAGAGCAAGGAGAAAGGGAGAACAAACCAGCGACAGCCGCAGCCTGAACTTCACGTGAGTGCTATTGATCTTATTGACTGGGGCACTGAAGTGCTGCTGTACATTTAGTAGGGAGAACAACAGAAAATTACATTAATTCAAATTGTTAAATCAATATGTAACAGTATAGTTAGTGGCAGTTGACCTTCAACGCACCTTTAATAAAACAATAGTGAATTAGAACTGCAAGAGTCATAGGCAAAATAGTAATCTGAATTATTGTGTGAAATATGTGTTTTAAGGGCATGTAAAATGTAAACATGTCCATGTAAGTGTAGATATTCCTTTTAGCTGCTTTGTTTCTTGTTGAAAGTAAAAGGCTCCAGTCATCATGTTTTGTTACACTTTGTGTTGTCACTCAGATAACCACTGAGAAAAAATCCTAGTATTTCACTGCCACAAGTCTTTTCTGATGTATTTGTGGACCTTGACAAGAGGAATAAAAACGAAGAGTAACAATATTAAGGAAGTGCACTGGCCAGCTTGTGTTAACATACGGGGCCTTTTTCTCTTAGATAAGTGAGCTGCATCCTGATCTGAGACTCAGGGGTTCCTTCTGTGCGATGATTCTGGTGAGAAAAAAAAATAAGTTGTAATAATAATTTTTTGTCAAGCTAGCACTGCAAAAACACAGAGCAGCAAAACAAACAAAAAACAGATTTAGGTCACTGCACTTGAATCTCCTGATCACAGGTTCCCAGGACCTATTTACGCTGCTGCTGACTTGTCAAGTGAGATCCTCAAGGCAACCCCTATGCAATCAGGATGCCAGATCATAGTATATGACAGATGATTCCAAAAAATGGTGTCATTAGCAGATTAATAGCATTGCATTAATGATTAATACATCAAATTCATTAGACATACATTAATCTATGCAATTTAAAATCATTAGTAAAGCAAATCCTTTCCCCTGCCTAATACCTTAGATCCCTAAGATCACTGGAGATATAGGTTTAAATCCTTCCTTTTTCATAGGCATCTTTCACTCCTAGCAAAGTACATCAGCTGTCTTGACTTATACTCAATCCAGCTTATCTAACAGAATGTTAATAATACTAAAACAGAAACCAGATATTTCATAGGCATAAACACAATTTAGCCTTTTCAAAGGGAGACTAAAAAGCTCGTTAGGCTTAAAAGCCTTCATTATTCTGGGATCTCTGAGTAAAGCTTCAGGAGACAAATTTCTTCCCACAAACTGAAGCCTGAGCAGCTTTGTAACACTTCATGTGATATTATCCACTACACTTATTTAAGACAATCATCTTCACCGTTTCCATTTCTTTTTTGACTGGGGAGAGGAGAAGATCAGATTTTCTGGATGAGCTATGAAAGACCATGCCTTTTTACTGCCTAGTGACTCATTACCACAAGGGTCCTGTGCAATCTTTTACAAGCAGCCTTCCTCCATACCATGTTCAATGCAATGCAAACAAAAGGTGATACACCTAAAAAACTTATATAGAGTGATAGTTCCTAAGCTGACTGTTTCCAGTTGTAAAAGACTATGTGATTAAATTAGATGAGTTTATGAAAATATCAGTCCAAAACCCAGTTCTCTGTGGTGAACTAGGTGGATTTCACTCCAGGTGAAAGTAACCCAGAGGATACTTTCCGTGCTGGAAGTCTACAATTCGAAAGAAAAGAGGGAAAAAACTCCAAAACTAACCCAAATAAACACAAGGGGGGAAATATATATATATATATATATATTAAAAAAAAATATATATATATATAAATATCTAGATATAGATATAGATATAGATATAGATATAGATATATAGATATATATAGGTATATATATATTTTTTTAAGCCTGTAATATCCACCCACCAGGAAATATTTAAGTTTACATATACATTTCTTCTAGTTCACAAAATTCCAGAATTATAACTGGCATTGAATGCAGATTTTCTTAAAACAGTTAACTTAAGTCATACTACTACTAATAAAATTTTACAAATGACTGGTTCACTAAATAATTATGTAAAACCTGGCACACAACGTAATGAGGATATTTTCTTTTGTATTGGCATATCTGCTAATATTTTGAAAGTATCCACTGTGGCCTAATTATTTGAATTCTAAATGCTTCCTAAGTCTTTTTCGTTCATTATTTTTATCTATATGGTTTGGAAAAGTTTTACATCTCCTTTGAAGATTGAAGATTTAAGTCAAAAATTTAGCAAGTAATGGAGGCATCATGTTTTCATAATGCCTGGGTCCAGGAGACCCTTGATAGATGGAGTAACTGTGAATTAAGGAATAATAAGCTCCTCTGAAGTGAATTTTTAATTACTGCACTGCCTTAATGCAGTTCACCGGTGCCATGAATGTCATCCAGGATATATTTTCTAGTAGTGCTTTTCCTTTAATGAACCTTTCTGTTAAAAACAGATGACATTTTGTCATTACTTAAGCTGGGGTGGCACAGGCATATCCATAGTGACTACAGCTGAATTATTATTTACTGTAAAACACCTAGGAGATTTAGACTTGGTGTATGTATTAATTAGGTGAATTTTTTCAGGTGTTACTTCTCTTCTGATAACTGGATTTCAGACACCAAATATTTATTTTCCTTTCATTTCCTCAATTAATAAATTTCACTGCCAAAATAACATACTCTAGTCAACGAATATGTTTAAATAACATTACGAAAATAGGCTTCTCTTTTCCAAAAGGGCATAGACCATTTTTCATGCTGTCATTGAAGGCAAATTCCTATTTATACTGCCAAAAAATTTCAAATCAACCTGATGCATTCCCAAAAGGTCCCACACATAACGCATTCTGACTTTCATTTAACATAAGTAGTACAGCAATACTGATGTCATAGCAAAGAATGAGCTTAAGGCAATGTTATTTAAAGATTCTTATTAGCAAGCAATAATTAATACTTCCTGTCAATTTTATGATTCCTTAGTTGCATACCATGCTCAATATACTCACAAGTGACCTGTATTTGTCTTTTCATGTCTATTATTTTGCAACACAAATGTTTTATCCATTCAAATGAAGTTGTATAAATCACAGTGACTTCTTTTAAACTAAATGCAATGGTAGAAAAAAGTAACATGGTAGCTAGAAGTGTAATGCAGTGGGGTTTTTTGGCAGCTTTTCTGGATACAATGTAAACCTCAGCTGGTTTACATTGATGAGAGAACTGCATTTGAAATTAAGTGTTTTTTGAGGGGAATGAGCTCTTTTCAATTGTCATTGGAGTGCTGCACCAGGGCTTTGATTTGCATAAAACCTAGTTATATTTAGTATCTGCTCATGTATCCATGCTAAATCAGCATTGCTTCATCAGCACACAAAGATTATCTTTCTGCCTATATTTCTTCTAAGATCTTCCTTAGGCCTCTTATTAATGAAAGAGTTATTATTATTGGACTTATTATTACACTTCAGTTTAGAAATATGAATGAAATCATACCTATAATACTGTGGGTCTCCAGACGTCTCTTAACTTCCCATCTTTCTGTAGAATTTGTTCTTCAACCTGCAATAAATGTCTGAAACTGATATTCTATTTCTAAAGAACTCCTCACTGGAAGTTGTAATGACTTCTGAGGTGCACAGAATCTTTGGAAATTGTGATCAAAACTATAGAATCACAGAACGTCAAGTGGTTGGAATGGACCTTAAGGACCATATAATTTGGGATTGCTTGTGCCCTGCCATTTGTCCCTCCAACAGACAATCTAAGTGATTGAAAACCTCCATGAGGATCAGGGCTTGCAAATGTGAAGCTGCTCCTGTCTGCCTGTAGAGCACTTCATCCACACCATCCCCCATCAGGTTGTCTGTAGCAGATCCACATCTGTCCCTGCCTTCTCCTTGATCTTGACCCACAGGATCACAGCTAGCTCCTTGTCCTTCCCCAGGCAGAGTTCCATACTCTCCATCAACATGCAGGCTGCACCCCCTCCTCATGTCCCTAGCATATCTTTCCTAAAAAGCCTAAAACCTTCTATTCCAATGCTCTAGTCTTAGAAGCCTCCCCACCATGTCTCCATGATGCCAATGATCAACCCACGTGTCTCTAGGTCCTCTTGTGTGTTCCCCATAACATATGTGTTCATGTAGAGGTGTCTCAGCCAGGCCCCAGGCTCTGGTTAAAGCCAGTTCACTAGCAGGAGTATCTGGAATGCCCCTGCAATTCTCTGAGCATACCTTACAGAATTTGACTGGCAGGATTGGGATGGACAGTGCCCTTCCCTTACAAATATAGCGTAAAGCCCTCTTCCCTAGTCAGGTGACCCACCTGCTGGATGCAGGAAAGGCTGTGGATGTGTCTGCCTGGACTTCAGCAAGGCCTTTGACATCATCTCCCACAGCACGCTCCTGGAAAAGCTGGCAGCCCATGGCTTGGACAAGAGCACTCTGTGCTGGGTTAGGAACTGGCTGGATGGCCGGGCCCAGAGGGTGATGGCGAACGGTGCTGCATCCAGCTGGTGGCTGCTCACCAGGGGTGTCCCTCAGGGGTCTGTGCTGGGGCCGGTCCTGTTCAACATCTTCATTGGTGATCTGGATGAAGGGATGGAGTCCACCAGCAGCAAATTTGCTGATGACACCAAGCTGGGAGCACATGTTATCTGTTGGAGGGCAGGAGGGCTCTGCAGAGGGAGCTGGACAGGCTGTGTAGATGGGCTGAGTCCATCAACATGAAGTTCAAGTGTCAAGTCCTGCATTTTGGCCACAATAACCCCCTGTAGCACTATAGGCTGGGGACGGTGTGGCTGGACAGTGCCCAGGCAGAAAGGGACCTGGGGGTAGTGGTCAACAGCTGGCTGAACATGGAGGCCAAGAAGGCCAAGGGCATCCTGGCCTGTATCAGGAATAGAGTGCCCAGCAGGAACAGGGAGGTTGTTCTCCCCCTGTACTCAGCACTGGTGAGGCCACACCTGGAGTGCTGTGTCCAGTTCTGGGCCCTCAGTTTGGGAAGGACGTTGAGTCACTTGAGCGTGTCCAGAGGAGAGCAACAAGGCTGGTGAGGGGCTTGGAACACAAAAGGTGTTTGTAACCCGGTGAGGGTTGGCCTCTTTCACCAGGCAGCAACTGACAGAACCAGTGGACACAGTCTCAAGCTGCGCCAAAGGAAGTTTAGCCTAGACAGAAAAAAAATTCTTCACTGAAAGAGTAATTGCACCCTGAAATCATCTGCCCAGGGAGGTGATAGGGTCACCATCCCTGGACCTATTTAAAAAAAGACTGGATGTAGCACTCAGTGCCGTGGTTTAGTTGATAAGGAACTGTAAGGTCTAGCACTGGACTAGATTATCTTAAAGGTCTTTTCCAACCTTGTAAATTCTGTGATTCTGTGATTCTGTAACCATCAAAGCACTGTTGGTCACTGAAATCTTGGCAGCATCAGCCTATGTGCGTACTTGTGTTACCTGGACACCTGGGATCCTGCAGTCAAGTATCACTCTGCATAAAAACCCATATCACTAAGTTCCTGATCCACCTACCAAGCCAGAAGGCAAATATCAGAAAGGTGCTTATTAATTAAAAAAAACCAAACAAACCAACCAAAGAACACATTTAAACAGTTATTTCCAGGAAAAAAAGTTTTATGTCTACGGAATATTTTTTTCCAGAAACTCATGATACTTTCTGAGCATGTCAAACACACCACTTTGAGCTCACGCTGTGTTCAGTTGTGCTTTCTTTTACACACAGCTGAGTTCTGCTGAACTAGAACCAAGTTACACAAAACATTTAGGCACAAATTCTTCATGTATAAACACATATAACCCTGTTTGGTTCAGGTATGTCTGAGTATAAGAGCAACTGTTTACAGGATCCATGAAATATCTAAATTACTAACACATACAACCGCCTTAATGTACATGTGGGGTGGTAAAATACACATATATATATGCAGAGCAAATATTACTCTTGCTTCATATGCAAACAAAGTGCCAGCCAGCAAGGAAGTAAAGATGGATTTGTTTTATCAGACCTGGGGAGAAGAAATTGTCCAGCTCTGATGAAAATATAGGTTTTAATTATTATTCAAATGGAGTCACTTTCATTAGCAATTATGCATTTCATTTTGCAATTTAATAAATCATCACAGTGGGAGATAAATCAGCAGACATTCATGCTTCAGCCTGAAATTTCTGGTGTCATTTGCATAAAAGACAACATCTCAGAGAAAACACACTCCTAGTTACATTTTCACATAGTGGAAATGACTGCAAAAGCTAAAAAGATTCTGCAGGGGCAGATTCATTTAAAAGAAAATTCATACTGTCAATATTTAAATATGGAAACTTCATTATAATAGTGTGATCTTGTATAGCTTAGAAGGAGAATAGCTTCTTACTGAAACTCATCTTAAATGTTTTCTGTGATATATATTGACATAGCACTCTTTTTTCTTAAAAAAATCCCACACACATTGAAGTCATCATTTTACTAAAACTAATGCTAGACATTCAGAATAAAAATAACAGAAAAATTACACGTTTAACTAACCAGAGTTATAATCATGCATAATAAGTGGGCCACATGAACGAGCCACATTTTGTCAATGACCTAGAGAAAAGACAGGGTTTTGTACCTCTTCACTCTTATAAAAAGAATTACTTACGTCTCTATTTTTTTGCTTCAAGATTTGAAAATACAGCCACAGAGGATAAAATAACCTTAATGGCAGTGGTGCTCCTTCCAACTTTCAACTTCAGGCTGGAAATCAAGCAATTAGTTGATGATATAATATAACATACTATAAAAGGTTTATTGAACTCCAGACAAAAATATGTTGACACTGTTTGAATTTACACTTCTTCCTGATCTTTATATACTTCCTCATCTTTATCTTAATTATACATTAGAGAGCTTTCAAGCAAACTGCTTTTAAACACAAACACATGCAAATAAATTCTCAGGAAAGTGCATACTCTTACCGGAACAGTCCTCTCATTTCAGGAATTTAATACAGGAATTGAAGCCTGTATCAGCTTCTTTCTCCATAAGACTTGTTTTTCTACCTAAAAATAGCCCCCAAGCGCATCATTAAGCTATATTGTTTCTTTGCTAGACATGCAAGTAAACCAGAAATGTTTCCAATTTGGAGGAAGTTCATGACATCTGAGGTCTCTAACTTGACCCACAAAAACAATCCTAAGAATAATTTTAGTGCCTGAGATAGGAAAGGAAAAAACACCCAGTACTGCAATTTTCTGGTAGCATAAGTTCCATGTGTTAAAATTAGGAGTTTTGCAATAGGAAGCACGAAGTTAAAATTTTACCAGAAAAAAAGAAAAAAAGAAACAAGAGAAAAAGTAATAAGGTCTCAATTATTGCAATACCTTTAATGGTTTTTCTTTTACGTTTGAAGGCTGAGCAAGGCTTCACAAATTAGAGATGACCCTGCATATTTTTACAGCTAGGAGAGTATTGAGACAAGAAGCAAGAGGAGAACACAGCTGGGTTGCAGAGTCTTTTCACCAAGAAAACAAATTTAAAGGTCCTGTGGATTAAACAGTTTGAAATACTGCAGATTAAATTAATGTGAATATTTCATTGAACTGGGGGGAAAAAATGCAAGCAAACTAAAAGATATTCATAAGTACAAGATCTGCCTCAGACATGGGATAAATACATAGACTATTAGAGTACCAAGAACACTTTTTATTCCAAAACAAGATGAAAGCTATTTTTTTATAGCATGAAACACGTCAGCAGAGGATATGCATTAACCATAGAGAAAAAGCAAAAATAAAGAAGAAGCTATGTAAAAAAGAAATACATAAATGCAAAATTAGAGAGATGAACAAAATTAATTCTTGAGCCGGTGTAAAGAACATGAAAAATGCCCTGCCTACTGGGCCACATGGCAGCTGCATCAGTGTGCTAAAGCTTGCAGTAAAGGAAAAAAAATCACATGTTCTAAAAGCAAAACAGCATCTGAGAGAAAGGTTTCTGCACTTTATAACTGTAATGCAATGCAAAATAGCAGAAAGAAATGGTTTCTAGAATTCAGACTGGTATCAGATGCAAAGACAAGGCATTAAAAGGCAGAGTTAGCTGAATGCCAAGCAGTCCATGGGGCATGAGTAAAACTATGAAGCTAAAAAAAACAGCTACAAAAGAGGGGAGAAAAGATGAAATTATTCAGTCTTACATATGCAGCATGAGGATAATGCAAATCCTTTGCAAAATTCTGGTGAGGATGCTAAAATTTTAGGTAGGACAAGGACATAAACCATATGATACATGAACAGACATTCAGGCAAAGCCACCAGCACTCAGCACATTCTACCAGGACCCATAGTATCCATGGGGATCTCTGCAAAGGTGGTACAGATTGCTATGACAGATTTACAGGACCAAAACATCCTGCCAATAAGCACACTAAACCAGATAAAAACACTAAGCAATACAGCATCCAGACCACTGATTCTTTTTGTGATATGAGAGTAATGGGAAAAAAACAAACAGAAAAAAGAAGGAATTATGGGTAATTTCTGTTAAGTCATTTGTGTCAAATAAATATTCAGAAAAAGGGGAATGACAGTCATGGACACATTAGTCAGTGTTTGAAAGGTTAAGAACACACATTTTTAAGACAGATTCCAATCACAAAAGAGTGTTCCAAAGTGCTCCAGTCACAAAAGAGTGCCCCAAAGGAACTTTCTGATAATGGTCTGTACATGTATTGTTCTCACTTCTCAAGGTTTGCACAGTAAACAGTGCCAGAGATGACCATTACACTTCTTACCTAAAACTATCATTTTAGATCTAAAATGATTCTACAGCAGGCCAAGAGGATCTGCACCACCTGGGAAAACAGAAAACAGAGGTAAAGCAAATGAACTGAACTAGTTCCATCTCTTCAGAGAGAACAAAAAACAAAGCAAAACAAAAATAAAGATGATTAAACACAAACTAATATTCTATGACTATTTGCATCAAATATTCTAAGAGGGATGAGCTCCTGAATGTTCTGCAGTATCTAAGATCATCAAGTGCAAAATCTGTCACTGTACATTAAAGCATTGAAGTCCTTGAGATACAGAATCCTTTGTGAAATTATTTTAAGCTGATTAGGATAGCCAATTAGCTCTGGCTGGATTTGATTTTAAGTCAAGCCTACTACAGATATTTGCCAAACATGACCAAAGATATGCAACATAAAATTGTGAGATATTCCAGGAAACACAGCAAAAGCAGCAAAAGCCAAATGTTTCTTGGAAATTGAGAGCATTCCCAGTTTCAGGGAGAGGGAAATGGAGTACTTCATTGACAGACAGACTTGTCAAGGCTCTGCATACCAGAACAGAACAGCAAATGAGTGAAACAGAAACACAAATCTGCTTTCATTAAACACATAACCCCTTCTAAACTTGCAATGTATTAAGTCAAAATATTAAATCAGTAGGTATCTACCCAACATGCTATGATAAAACATTGCTGATCTGACTTCAATGTGATTTGAAAGAGTGTAGGCACACAGAGCACGCAGAAACTGATTCATGTTACTCACTCTTGGGGCAGGAGCAGGGCAACACCAAGTGATGTGGCCCAGCCTTTGAAATAAACAAATTATATTAACCACAAGCCACTACCTTAGCAGCAAAGACTGAACTGGGATGAACATGTATGAACATGTATGTTCCTGTATGTTTTCTGCTGTGAGTGCAACACACACTCTCTGCCTGAGAGCAAGGCTGATCATGACCACCCTTATCACCACTACAGCAAAAGTATTCCAAACACTACAACAGAGGCTTCATTCAGATTTTGAGGAAGATGGTGACCTGCAGATGTTCTACATAAACCCAAGACAAGTGTCTGCAACACTTTAGAAACCGAGTGGTTTTGACAACAGATGGCTGTTTGCTAGCAGCACGTTTACACCCCATATCCAGGAATTCAGTCATATCACTCACCACACTCATCACTCACTATCACAGCACCACAGCAGCCAAAAGCCAAAGCTTTTGAGTCAGCAGCTAGAATTTTAACCTTTTAACAGTTGCATGAAGCAAATAAATGTGTCAAGCCAGCCTTAAGAAAAATAACTAAACATGAAGTTTGATTTACAAAGTCTCAGTAAAACATTCAGTGCCAAGACACAGGCATGGATATGTGCAGAAGGACACAAAATCTGAGTCAGACATACTGTCCAGAGAGATTGTGGACTCCGTCTCACCAGAGAACTATAAGAACTCTCTGGACACGGTCCTGCACCATGTGCTGTGGGTGGTCCTGTTTGAGGAGGAGGTTGGACCACATGACTCACTGTGGTCTCTTACACCCTGACCCATTCTGTGTTTCTGTAATAGAGTGTGGATTGAAATGGTGACAAAAAACCTTCCAGGATCCCATGAGGAAAAGAAAAAATTCTGAAGATAAATTATGTTCTGGAAATGAGCTGCATATATGAAACAGAAAACTTTATGGAGTATGATTTGTTTAGGTTTCAGTTTAAGTGAATAGGTACATATTATTTCAAAACCATAAATATAACCACTCATTATGAACATATGCAGCCATGAAATACACCAAGAATCAGCAACCCAGAAAAAACATCTGCACTACTAAGTAGCCAGCATCAATTTAGACATCCTCAAAAACACTATATATCCACCAAAAAACCCAAACAAACAAACACAAAAACAAAATCCAACAAAACAAATTTTTAAAAATGCAAGGAAAAAAGCTATTAAAAAAAGTCTAACTTCAAATAACCCACAAACCTCATTCAATGTTAAGATAAAAGGAAAACTTTTCAGATTCATAGAAAAGTTTAGTTGCCAAATAGCGGGGTGAGGTTTATTGCTGACTTTAAAAGAATGAGGATGGTTATGGCAACACAAGTTTTACAATAATACAAGACAAAAATTTTAATATAATAAATGTTAGCAAGGCACTGTAGCTTCATTTAGCTGTGTTCCGTTGTGTTAAGAGAATAAAAGAGATATTACAATAATCAGCAACAAGACAATAAGGGCATGCAGTGTGCACATACAAAGGACCTCAAGGACATAAATAAAAACCAGAAGTGCTCAGCTAGGTTTGTACATTCATTTTGCAGTTCAGAAGTGAGCACATTTGCCTTAGGAGAGCTACTCCTGAATCAGAGAATCAGAGAATCATAGAATAACCCGAGGCGAAGCGACTCCTAAGGATCATCAGATCTAACTCCTCCTTGAAGGCAAACACGTTTTGACTTTCAGCATAGCTGCTACAAAAAGTCACACTACACCTTCCAAACCAGTCTACTTATAACCAGTCCAAAGCAAGGAGGGAGGTTAATAAAAGTGAACTTTTAAAACGGTTGAAATTACTGAAACAAAGGATCCAACGCTTTCAGCAGGATTTCAAAGCGCTGAGTAAGCGCAGAGACTTGTGTTTTTCTTTCCACTGATGTCAGCATATGAAGACTCTGTTTTGTGGAGAAGCTCATCCAGCAGCAGTTTGTTCCTTTTTTAATACTTAAGTCCGCTTTGTTTGTTTTATCTGAAGTATATAGTTAATTCTGTAAAAATGATGTCCCTCACTTGTGAAACACCAAATTAATTTTAGAGATTTTGCTGGTAGAACTTTTTATTTTGCAAGTTAAAATTAATTAAGGCTTGGGTTCTTTAAGAAATGCTTTGTCTCATTGAAAAAATGTTTTCTTTGCATAGAGTCTGAACTTTAAACTATTTCAGTTTAAAACCATTATCCCTGGTCTTAATGCCACAGGCCCTATTAAAAAGTCTGTCCCCACCTTTATTCTAAATCCCCTTTACAGAAAGGGCAGGTGGATGCCTTTGGCCCAAAACCCACTTCCTTCTTTCAAGAAATCTTTTTAGTCATGTTTTCAAGGTTTTCCCTAAAGATTGGCAACTAAAAATATTTTTAGGATGACAGGTAAAAATTACATGCAACCATGAATCCAGGAACATAAGCTGCCAGTCAAAGGAGTACTATGAAACTTCCATATTTGAGATGTGACAAGGACATGCAGGTGTGTTACATTATTTGATTGTAATCTACATCCATGACACAATACTGGCATCACAGGGAGGATTTAATCTGTCTGAGGGTTATTCAGTTTTTCCTATCTGTTTGACATGCATCCACCATGTATTAAACCTACTCATGATTCATCATCACATCACCACATTTTTAATTTCTTATGTATTCCAGTTGATTTTAAAAAATGAATTTTTATATGTTTATTTGAACTTTTGCTGCTACTCCCTGAGCAGATATGAGGGAAAATATTTTCTAGCACATACAGCTATAGATAATCTTGGTATTTTTTAAAATCAACAAAAAAATCCCCACAGTTTCTATCAGCTTACTTTGTTTCCCTAGGGAGGGTACATAAAAACAAAAAAAAAAAAAGAAAAAAGAACCACAAAAACCATGGTGTTCAATTACACAAGAAAACACAGAATCAATATAATCAAATTTTACTGGATGGAAAATATTAAAGAAACAATAAAATATTTCCGGAGATCAATTACCTAGAATACAGAAAGTTTTGACAGTTCTGGTGCATGAGGCTAGGTATACAGAATACAGCACTGGTGTCTAAACAATTGATTTGAGCTTAATAAGAAATGAGACTAATTTGCTCCACACTCAATTAGTAGAAGCACTAAAAAAAAAGAAAAAAAAATAGAATCCACAGTTCCATGTAATTTATTCCTCATTTTCATTTCTAAGATTTCTAGTGTACCTAGTAATAAAAATTTGAAGTGGATAAGATGGTAATTAGGTTTTGTATGGATTTTCTTCATCTAACAGTATTAGGAAGTTACGCTGCCAGAAGACGGAATACTACAGATTACATCTAAGGTGCACAATGGGAAGAAAGTGATCGCTGTGAAAAGTGATCACATTTACTTGCTTCATGCCTGATTTAAACAGAAGATCCTTCTCATAGTTTTCTAGAACACAATAGACATAGAACAGCATAGCAGATTTTAGTCTGGCAGAGGAAGCAACAAATGAATCCAGGATTTTTGTGTTAATAATTATTGGTTTCCAGCAACAGATTCCCTCAGACACCTCACTACCAGTAATAATAAACTGTGTATTTAGTCCTTGTTTAGGTTTATGGCAGAATTTTACTTTTAAAGCAATGTAAAAGAAAACATATGCCTCATCACATTAGTCTGTCTTGCTGTTTAACATCATCTGTAACAATCTTTTGAGAATCTGACTGAAAGCCTAGAGTTTCTCTACATGATGTCTCTTGGAAAACATCACAGAA
>NW_005054404.1:166318-208780 GCF_000277835.1 Geospiza fortis | reverse complement strand
TTATCTTGCTGTCTTTTTCCTGAGCTTAATTAACTTTTATGAGTGCTTTTCTACAGTGCAATGAATACTAAACCCATTTCATCTTATTCAGCATTTCATAATTTCTTTTCCCTCAGTTCTAGGATAAGAAAAAGCACTTCACAGTCCTAATTGCTATGGCAGAAGCTCAGGTATGAAATCTGAAAGAGAGCTGTAGCAAAAAATTTAAGAATGTTCAGCCATGCATACAAATAGAAGGGCAGAAATCTGCAAATGTTGAGAGATAATCCATCCTATCCTCTATTTAACTGACTTTAAATATTTAATTATCTTGTTAAGTAAATCCAGATTATAATATTCAAATCCTAGTCATTGCAGGTCATGAGGCTGCTTTAGGTGAAGAACAAATTTTCTACAGTCCACACAACTCAAATAATTTTAGAATAATATAGCAGCTAATTTGCATGACCAAGCCTTCTCCCTTACTGCTTATTCAAATTTTTGTATGATCTGGACCCTTTTATCACAAGAGAGAACAACACTGAGAAAACTGAGCATGTATTGTAGCATGTCACTTTCCTTTGGCTTGAATTTCACCTTGTTTCTCTCAGATTATAAAAACCATCTCTATTTTTTGGGGAAAGAAGATACAAAGGCTGTTTATTCATTTTTGGGGTTTTTTTGCTCATTCACAAGACAAAAGAGCAATTTTATCTAACCTGGCTGTCTAAAAATCCAATAGATTTATCTTAATTAAAAGAATAATTTCTTCCAAGATCAGACAATGTCCATTAGCCCTTACAGAACATTTACTACAGATTATTCTCTTCACCTCTACCATGCCAGCAAGAAGCAGGGTAGCTTTGTCTCTAGGTATGATCAGATGAGGTACTGTGTGAATGACTGGCTGATATGCAGGTGTTTCAGGTAAGCTGCTTTTTAATAACACCAAAGGCAGAACAGACAAATGAAAATCTAGTAAGGGGACACCAGGCACCCCTCTATTTAAAGGTCTAAGGCCTACCAGATTCTACAGAGTATTTGTTTGACTTCTCAGGATTTATTCCTGTCACTAGTTGACTGTCAGCATCAAAGACAGATTCAAATACTTAAAATAACCAACACCAGAGAAAAAAATAATTAGCATCCATCCAGAAAACAGGGAAAATCTAAACTATGTTTTTCATTTCCACTTTTCCCATGGCAGGCACAAACAACAACCAAAAAGCTTAGCAATAACTTCATCAAAGTGAGTAAGAAATCTGGATTATCATAAAAAACTAACTTAAAGTTAGCTCATGATGGGGTAATCACTCTATGAACTTGGTCATCCTCTATTAACCTGGACACCAACAAAGAATCCTTTATATGAAAAACTAATGCACTGCATGAAGAATGAAGAGGGCCAAAGTTCAGAACATTTCACTTCATGAATTTGTTTCCATTTGTATTTCAGTCTTTTTCATAAATCAAAGCCTCCTGCTTGTGAGCTGAGAATTCATACATGGCCACTTTCAGTGTCTATGGACCACTTACAAGCACTGCTGTCCCAAGCTGTCCGTGTTTTTTAGTGGCAGCTTTCAGAAAGAAGATGCAATAAGGGTATCTTGATGTTCTGAACAACTTGTACTCTCTCCTTCAGCATCAGGGAGAGAAATTAGGCACAAACATTGTAACTCCATGCTGTCACACAGGATGCACACTAGATCATCAGCACAGCCCACAAGCGTACAATGGCACAGCTGCAACTTCTCACCTACTCCTTGAACTTCACGCTAATGCTCCTACACAGTAACAGGTATTCTATCTTTCTTGATAAGTAAGTAGTAAATTGAGTTACCGACCAGAATACTTGCAAAAGCAGGTCAAAAAAAGAGTCTAAATACAATCCATTATAATAAACAACAAAATAAAGAAAAAAAAACCTAGACCTCTATTAGAGTAAGTTTTACTTATATTTTCCACATCAGGTTCTACTAACATCAATACTTAAACAATGGGAACTTCAGTCTATATCATCACTGATTTCCCCATTTTACTCTCCCTCTTCCAAAACACCAGAAAAGATGTCAAAAAGGGCAAGGGCTACTTAACAGAGCCAAAGAGCTATCCCAGCTGGGCAAACTCAATCTCAGAAGCAAGAAAACCAGGCTCCCAGGACTGGCACCTTCACACCCAACTCTGACACCTGGGCAGTATATGCAAGAGAAAGGCCCACCAGGAAAGGAAGCAAAAATTGCTGTCTCCCTCTTGTGAGGTGGCCCCAGAGTTGAAGCTAAAAACAGCTTTGAGCAACCTGTTATGCCTGTGTCACTAGTCCATGGCAAATGGCCAGTTTTGACATGTGGCCTATAAATTTAGGAAGGTTGCCATCTTACTTTTCAAGCTTCAAGCACAGTATAAACCAGAACACTTTAATCTGATTGCTTTGGAAATGGGTTTCTCTTTTCCTTCAAAGCAAATCCCTCTCAGGAACCAGAGCCCAGAGTGACTTACTGGTCACCAGTTCTAAAAGGTCCTGTTAAGCCAGGGCTGCTCACACTGCTGTGACCTCTATTGTGTCAATACAGAAACACCAAAACATTGAATTTTAGGGCAGCATTTAAGTGACAAGCTATTTAAGTGACAAGATGGAGGTGAAAGGCTGACCACATGAAGCTCAAAAGAAAAAGCAACAATCTTTTCCTTAAGTGGTTTAAGATTTGACTCACAGTTTCATCAGCTTGTGGACTTATAAATTTTTTCAGCTCACAGAATAATTGTATTAATTTCCGCTAAACTGGACAGCATTTTTATTAAAAGAACAAGCAAAACATTTTTCATTTCCTAGCCTTCTAGCACTAGTGGTGTAAGAAACCACTGCCTAGGCAAAAGGTCCGTAAACTTATCACCTTAGTGTATCTATTGTCTTTTGAAGTGAGAAACCTGTTCTGTAATTCAGTTCTCATTGACAGATACAGACAAACATATCCCCATGCAAACACCCTCAATGTCTATTTTAAAAATACAAGAGAGGGAAATTTGTTTGTACCTAGCTATTTTGAAATGAAGAGTCTGAACAGCCAAAAAACTCAATGTGCGTATTCATATCCTCATTCAGTTGTGGAGAGGAATTGGCAAATAAATGAAGTGGAAGAAAGAATCATAGATGTTCAACAGGTTGCTTTTGCTCAAAGACAAAAAGTGGCTGCATGTTAGAAGTGAGAATGTGGGTTTCACACCCATGCATGCTCATGTACAAAGCAGTATGTAATTTTCTGCTGTTTCTCTGTGTGAAGCAGGTGATTAAGAGTGAACAGATTGAAAGACAACTGTCATGTAGGCTAAGTGTTAAAAGAAAGCAAGCTCATGTTATCCCAACTGCACCACCATAACACTTTCAACTACTACTTGCTTGCTAAAATGAAGCAAAATGAACAACTAGAGAAACAAACAAGAACTGAAATAAACTCTCACAGGGAACCCATGGTAACAGCAACTCAAAGATCTTTTAACTAAAAAAAAGTTTCTAGCAAGTTAGAAAAAATCTGCTCATGTCTCAAAATGCAGTGAGTTTCCAGGCACGCTTCATGATGACTAGAATATATATTAGATTTTTATTTGATCTGGAGTGGGGAAAAAAAATAATCCCTACATCTGCTAAAGCCACTAACAGCTTATTGATAGGTTCAACTGAGCCACTTCCATATTTTCCCTACTTTGCTTAATATATATCTTGGCAGTAAGCAGACATGACAAAACACAGTATTAGAGAAGGCAGGGTAAAAGCCAATACACTGCTAAAGAAAAACATACATCAGCACTTTAGTCAGCCTATTTTCTGTGCTTTTGCTTCTTCCTCAGTGTGTGTCCTGACATTTTCTAGTTATGCCTTACAAAAGCCATTGTTCAAATTAATATGGATTTAATGTATTAACATATGTACACACTTCGCTGCTCTAGCAATTTCCAGATTTCTTCCTGTATTTTACAGGGGTTTGAGATTATGGTTGCCAGAAGCCACAGAAGCACTCCTTGACATAAACATGAACATAATGCACAAACATATCCATGCATAATACACATAATACTCCAATGTCCATTCCTTGATTCTTCCCTTCCCACCTTTCCTCCGTTGCTGCACAAGTCAATAACATTACAGATTTCAAGATGTTTTTGCTTACGGCATTTTCATGTAAAGATATTCCTAAGGTTTCACAAGAAATTAAAAAATATCCAAAACAGGAAAGCTATTAGAAGGACATGTTTCTATAAAATAAGCATTCTCTCTGAATTCTAACGCCTGTGGATTTTTTTAAGATAGCTTTGTATCCAGACCCTGTGTATAAAGAGTAAAATCATGAATACAAATCAAATGCTGCACCATTTTTTCATGTAGTCAGATAAATAAGTATATTTTTATATATACATAAATATATTTATATCGGTATATATCCTGATTATATTAAAAGACAGTGCTGTCTTTAATTTATATCAATTGGTTTGCCATGTAGAAGATAGCAAGGTCAGAGGAACTTCTGTTACTCATGTTTTAATACTTTTTTTTCCAGACATTCTGACTTCCATAGCTGTAGGGACAGGCTAACCACATCTGGGTTTGGCAGAGCACTGGGCCTTCCAAACTCTGCAAATTAAAGTCTTGCACTTGATACCAGTGGCTAAATTCAAAATCATGAAGTGAATAGCTGAATATTCCTTTATTTCTTTTTCATTGCTTGTGTGGAATTTGCAGGAAACATTAATACCTATTTTTCTGCACTTCTTACTCCACGGTAATAACAAGACAGACATCCTTTAAACACTTTTTGCAAAAACAAGAAAATAATTCAGTCATATATTTTCTTTTTCCAGTGCAATATTCTTTAATACTCTGTTACAATCAGATTTGACATTGGGCCCTGAAAGAATGAAAGGACAATTGTATTCATATTATGTGGAAAATAAACACAATGGTATAGAATGCTACTATATAGATTATGACTTGATACCTGCTGGATGTGAAATCTAGAATAATATATATCTTTTTTTTGGAAAAAAACATTGATAAAAATTGTAGCTTTATAATATCACAAATATGCATACTTGCTTTACATCCTAATTATGGAACAGGCCAAGTAACCTGTGCTCAGGCCAAGTAACTGGAAAAGTGCTAAATAATAGAAGCCAAAACCAAAAAAGATGACACAGAAAAAAATTAATATTAATTTGGCTGGCAAAGTCAGAGTTTACAGTGCTTTCTGTGACCACTAGCAGTGTCACCCAGGCACAAATATGATGATAGTGTGCAATTTCCGTATTTAACTGTAGAACAGAGCACGATGTACGCTAGGTCTTCCCAAAAAAAGGTGGACCATTTAAATACAAATATGAGACAAAAACTCTGTTTGGAAGTGACAGAGAATAAAGGTGGAAAGCAACTTAGATGAAGATAAAAATAAAAATAACATTTCTGGTTCTTAGGAAGGAAAGCATGGGAAAAAATCAATAGCCTTCAGGTAAGCAGACTTCTATAACTTTACAGCAGGGTTGCTGAGCTCTAGTTAGATGGATGCCTAGATAAGAGAAGGGAATGAGTAGAGCTGGTGACCTTTAAAGGGCATGGGTGCAAGTCATCACAGTTCAGTGGAAAGACAAGTAAGGCTTGGCAAACACTGACTTGGTTGCTCCTGTTTTTCAGTGATTTCAAAAAGAGAACCCTGAGTAGAAATTAGCTTATATTATTCTTTATTACTACTAGTAATTTAAAAAAGACAAAAATAGAAGAAAATATAGAAAGGCCATTCTTTGAAGATTTAAGGATAAGTTAAACTTATTTGGTAAGTAATTCAATACAAAGACAAGCATCAAAAGAGCTGGCTTTACACACAGTGAAGAGGAAGCACCACTTTGCAGTTCTCAGTGACTGACATATTCAATACCAGTTTGCCTCCTTCCTCACTTGGGGAAGTGTTTAACATGACCAATCCAAGTGACAGAAAGGTAAAAACTCCAGCAGGGCAAAGAGCATGTTGGATGTTTTGAAGCTGGCAGTGCAGCTGAAATACACTATTGCACAGACTGAGGCCAGTGCCTCTGTGAATGGTGGAGCCAACCTAACAGCGCTCAATCTGACGGCAGAGGAGAGGAACCTGCCTCTTTGCCAGCAATGGGCAGCTTACTGGCCCACCTTTCAGTCCTAAAACAAGTGTTTGCAAAAGGCCACAGGAAGCAATTCAAGAACAAGTCAGAAGTTATGCTTCAGGTTTCATGAAAAACCTGGACAAGTCTGAAAACTGACAAGAGGACAGAAAAATCACTTGGTGACACCTTTTAAACAGGGGAAAAGAAAGAGTAGAATTTAGGAATCTGAGCCCTATGAGCTCTACCTCTGATTCCTAGAAAAAAAAAAGAACAAAACTCAAGCACCACAGAGGTGCAAATAGCACCAAAAAATTTGCACTTCTCTTCCTTTCAGGGCATAGATCCTCCTGAAAGGGGAGTAAAGTAAGTGCTAATACCTTGACTTTAATATTTGATTACAAGCCTTCCAGATTATTTTCTTGTAAGAATTTAAAAATCAAGTTAAGAGAAAGCAGCATGTAGGACAAGCTAAATAGCAGAAGTATCAGCAGGTTATCAACAAGCCAGATCAGGGTACTGAGCGAGGTTTTACAAGAGTCTATCCCAAGCCCAAAACGATTCCGTATTTCTTTACCAACTCAGATGAAAGAAACAATAGGTATGGTAACCAAATTTATTACAGGTAATCAATAAGGATCAGAGTTAGAATTCCAAATCATAGTTAACTGAATTCTTACTGACTGCAACAGAAATTAGGCACTGCTCAAAAACAGCAAATGCAACTTTCTACATTTAGAGATAATCCGTTCACAGACACAGGAAAACACATTACTCTATGCATAGCTGGAGCTGCAGGAAGACATCTACGCGTTAACCAGTGTATTTTGTGATCCAAGAGGAAATGTATAATTGGAATAGGTCTTGTCAACCATGTGAACTTCTTCATTCATTTAAGTGACTGAGTTGCCTTCAGCTAGAGTCATGCCGAGTTCTGAACACTCATTCAAGAAAGATGTGAACCAGCTGGAAAAGGCAATAAGAATAATCAAAGTCTTGGAATACTTAGAAGGATGAAGAAGAAATGGGCTAAAAAAACCCAAATGTACATCAGAAGAAATGGATGCCACTGTCAACTGAAAATAGCGGTCCTAGAGGTTTAAAGTTCTACTTACATGCCAACAAAAAAGTCTTAACATCCTAGACTTTTAGAAATGCAAGACAGCATCTAGAACCATTCCAATTTGACAGCAGACTGGGCACTTCTCTATGGCAGACAGGTAGTAAGAGGATCATATTTATCCTCTAATTAAATCCAAAATTAAATAATCAAGTAAAAAGAGTTGGAATTGGGAGTAGAGGTGAGTATCTGTCCTATAGAAAGTGTTATGTGAATTATTTTAATTACATTTTGTTTGGTTGGCATGGCAAGGTTTTCATAGCAGGACTGTACAGGGGTGGTTTCTGTGAGAGGCTGTGAGAGGCTGCTAGGAGCTCCACACATACCCAACAAAATTGGTTCTTGCTATAAGACAACCACTGTCACTGCACCACTGGCCAAGGCCAAGTCCTACAGCTGCAATGGTAACACCCCTGCAATAATGTAGTGAAAAAGAGATGAAAAATGCTCTTCAATAGCAGCTGGGAAAGACAGCCGAGAATGTGTCAGAGAAACAATTTAGCAGCCACCGAGGTCAGTGCAGGAGTGGGAGGAGATGCTTCAGGGGGCAGAGCAGAGATTCCCCAAGACTGTGGTGAGTCAGGCTGTGCCCCTGCAGCCCACGGAAGTTCATGGTGGAGCAGAGATCCACCTGCGGCCCCTGGAGAAGCCCAAGTCAGAGCAGTTACATGTCTGAAGAGGCTGTGAGCCCTTGGGAAACCTGCACTGGAACAGGGTCCTGGCAGCACCTGTGTCCCATGAGGAGAGGAGTTCATGCTGGAGCAGGTGTGTTGGCAGGACTTGTCAGGCAGTGGATCAGTCTGTTCCTGAAGGACTTCACCATGTGGAAAGGGACCCACACTGGAGCAATTAATGAAGAACTGTAGAAAGGACCCACATTGGAAAAGTTCATGGAGGTTCATAGGTCCTCCTGTGGGAGGGACCCCACAGCAGAGGAGGGGAAAAGTGTGAGGAGTACCCTCCCCTGCAGAGGAAGGAGCAGCAGAGACAACTGTGATGAACTGAAGTTTTCATTTCCTATACCACTGCACCACTGGAGGAGAAAAGGTAGAGATAATTGAGATTAAAATTAAGCCCAGGAAGAAGGGAGTATTGTGGGGGAGGTGTTTTACAATTTAGCTTTTATTTCTCATTACTCTACTGACTTGCCTGGCAAGAACTTATATTAATTTCCTCAAGTTAAGTCGCTTTTGCCTGTGACAGTAATTGCTGAGTGATATCTCCTTGTTCTTATCTGAACCCACAAGCCTTTTATTACTTTTCCTCTGCCTTGTTCAACTGAGGAGAGTGATAGAGCTGCTTGGTGGGAATCTGGTATCCAGTCAGGGTCAAAAGCACCACAACAGTCAAAATGTCTCAAACTGCAGAGAGTCCTCTTTTCCTTTCTGATTCTCAGTGACTTCTCCATTCAAACTGTGTTTTGCTAACCTTTAAATCTCAGTAGACTGGCAATCTATGGCACATATTCTTTGCAAATTGGATAGTACTTCTGTTTTCTGGAGCTGAATCGTAAAAAGGAAGAAGGATGTGCAGCAGTTCCATGTCAGCATTTGTGACCTTTGCCATTGGAGGACAAGATTAAAGAAACAGAAGACACCTGAGTGTTCAATGTCTCGCTTAAAGCTACACATCACTTGAAGCACAACATGCTGTCTCATGCCAGGCCATTATCTTTGCTAGAATACTATGTATTGCCCATGGTGGTATTTTTCACTTGGGCAGAATATTCAAATGTGATACCAGAAATGCAGCAGTAGATGGCATAATTACACAGTGATCTGGGGGAAATTTCAGGTTCCCTCATCTCTTTGGCTAAGTCAAGCAGACCAAATATTAAAAAAAAAAAAATTAAAATTCCCTATATGCAAAATATTTTGTTCTCCAAAACAAAATGGAGGAATTATGAAGGTGGCTGATCAACTGTAAGAGCAGAAACAACAGAAAGGAAACTGGAACTGTGTTTTCTTGTAAGAAAGTTGAGCTCTAGGCCAAATTTCCTCTAATAGTGGTCAGAATCAAGCTGGAATTCAGTGTTTACATTCCTTTCTTTTAACTGAAAGCAATAAAAGTTTCAGAAAATAAGTCCATTGAGTTCTTAGGTAGTTAGGTAGATAATGTGGTTGGCATTACTTACTCTTGCTTTAAGACTATTTTCTTCCATATTTAAGGGAAGGTTGGTTGGATGTTACAGCTTTGGTGTTTTTTAAGAAATCATAAATCCATTTTGAATTAACTATATAACAGAATTTTTCCCTTGGACCTCACAGCTATCATAGATTTTCAAAAATTTCATGTGAAACTATATTAAGTTACAATAAAATCCCTCACTGCATTTCAGGCTATAATTTCAAAGTGATAAGTAGATATTAAAGCATGTGAAAAATGACAACATAAACACCCTAATATAACAGCTTCTGAGCCACAGGCAACAGTAAAACTACATTTCTACTACCAGTAGGGGTTAGCAGTACCCTAAAGATATCTGAATTGCATGATGCCTATTTCCTTCATCCTTACAAATGTTTCAAGGTGCTTGCTGTCTTGCAAAACACTTTGATTTTCCTATAGTGCAGAATAAACTGCCAAGTAGATATCAGCATAATCTTGCTCATATATGGTTCTCATTCACTGAATTGCAATCTCAGAAGGAGTCAAAACATGTAAAGAAAATACCCTCAAAAAGCTGTAGCATCAGTGTAGCTAATGGTCCTAATATATGACATAGCACCTGGAGTGCTCCAGAGACCACATCAATCTGTGTTAGATGCCCAGAATCCCTCCTCGGGATCACCATGTGTCCTCTTTCTTCAGGTATCTTTACTGCTGCCTTTCCTTATTCAGAGAAATAACATAGAAAGACATATTGTCTAGAAACTTTTCTATAATTGATATGTAAGTTTGGAAGACTGTGGGCTAATATGACATTCTTACAGTCAGGTTAGGCGGAGAGAAATATCAGCACCTCCTCCCTATTTCTTTATCTCTCCTATCTCTTGCAGGCAAGAATAATTGCACTCAGAATTTGGGTTCTCTTCCTTGTGGCACACTGGGTACACACACTTTTTCTATCCCAGAGAGACTGCTGCAGTCTCCCAAGGGGTTCCTATGTCTTCTAGAAGAGCCTTTTATAGCACCTTTAGGCAAAAATACCCACAACAGTGGAAAGAGTTGGATCCCCTTATCTTAGACTTCACTAAGGAGCATTTAAGACTTGGCGAAAGAAAATATTCTTCCAGTTCCCCATACTTGTTCAGGTTTTTGTTTATATCAGTTGTGATAGAAGCAAAGAGGCTCAGGTGGACTAGTTTTTTCTAGCTTGTGAGCAGCAGTAGCCTTGATTACACAATCAGGTTTCTTTCTACAAGACAATCATCTAAGCTTGGGACACTGATGCTCATTGAATAGAAAGTACTCAGCACTATAATGTTGCTCTTACTACTCAGCACAGACTTACATTTTAGTATATTCCTCACATTTTATTCTGAATAATGATCCTGAGATCAGCTTAGCCTGTCAGACCCCAGTGCTAAAAACATCAAGGAGCTGTGAATCCCTGAATGGGCCAAGAGAGGGACTTGATCATCCTCATAGGTCCCTTCCAACACAATATTCTGTGATGCTATGGCCTCCTAATTTCTGTGTGAAACTCGGGGTGGGTGACTGTTTGTCACCCATCACATTGTCTTAGTGTGCTCCTCCAAACACTCCACAAGGTAAAGGAGCATTATGATCCCCTTGCTTTTACTGAAGATAAATGAAAGCATGGAAGTCAAAGTTAACATTATGATTTTTCAAGTCAGTACAATATGATTTTTCAAGTCTTTGTGACAGAATTTCCATTTATTATAGTTTAATTGTGAAATTTCAGCATGTATGTGAACTGGGATGCTCAGGGTTAGAAGTAACATGCAAAAAATTAATTAAGGTTTTGGCTTGGAGCTCTGGTTTTTGGGTCGTTCCGTTTGGCTTGTTTGCAGAAGTTTGGCTTGAGTGACCTATAAAAATTTCAGTAAGATTTTGTGCAATGAAAATTAAATTCTCAAGGACAAGTTTCTTCTGTGTTAGTTTTAAGACCTCTCTTTTCTACATCAGTCATCAAATACTCCTGTCTACATATCTTTCAGTCTCCACAAGCCTTTGAAAGCTTTGGCCTCCAAATGTTTATTAAAATTTTCTTGTTAACTTCACTGCTGTTCAGTATACTGTGCAAGCATACTGACTGTTCAAAATATAGTAGGAAAAGCACCCTCTGAGACACTATCCATTTACTTACACATGAAGATGTGCTATATCTTGCTGGAAACTGCAGTATTCCCAAATCATCTTTTAAGAGTGCTTGGTAATAATTCACCTACCCCCTAATGCTACTTTATGGCGTAAGCCTCTATGTTGCATGTTAGAAACTATGCAATGAACAGTTCCCCTGCACTTGTCTCCCAGCCTCAAACTATTTCAAATGCATATATCCAAACAGACTAAATTCATTAATTATACTTCAAAAATTATATACTCTCTTGAGGGCAAGATCACAGTGAATAGCACTACTGCTGCCAGAGGGAAATATTTCAGTGTGGCATGATTGCAAGGGACCCCAGACCTTGCAGATTCTATGTTTATGCCCAAGTCAAATCAAGTAGCACCTTTCAAGGATCCAACTGTTTTTTAAACAAAACAACCTGCTTTGAAAAAAATGTTTCACAACAGAAATGGTTGTATGTTTCTGTCCTTTGTCCTCTACCTCCGCTTTATCCTGGAAGTTGAAAGGAGTTTCCTAAATGAAAAAATATTCATAATTAAGCTCTCTTCTCACACTTATTTCTCCTTTGCAGGAAATGGAAATTGGACAAGTTTTATTCCACACATAGTGAGAATTCTATGGCCTTCTCCCATAATCTTGCAGTATTTTTTCTTGGAGAATCCATTCCAGTTACTGGGATTTTCTGCTGGGTTGTTTTTGGGGAGTTTGATTTGGTTTGTGTTTGGGTTTTTTTTAAAGTACTGAAGGCATCTAAATTTTTGCTTTTGTACTTTGATTTCTGTTACTGCCTGTTGGTGAGGATGGAACAAGGAAGCCCTATAAATATGATTGCCTGGCGAAAGATTTTGAGAATATAGAAAATGTAGACAAGATTGAAATGAAGGCAACCTTTGAGATCCCCTAGCTAATGAACAACGGGAAAACAATAGTGTGGCCGAGCAGGTAATCCCCTTCTTGGTGAAACAATACCCTCTCCAAGCAAGCAGGTCCAAGGGTCAGAAGGAGACCCTGACTGCTTGGCAGGAGAGGTCCAAAGAGTAGTTTTTAGGGTTTAAAGTGTAACACAATATGGTAATGTAGTGATTCTTATAGGCTGTATGTAAATGCTATAGGATTTGTATCTTGTATTAGATTGGCTAGTGAGAACCAGAATATTCAACACAGAAGATGATTTAATGCATTGTAACGGGAACCTTGCTCTCTCACTTGCTCACTCTTCTATGCTCTAAGCTTCTCTTTTCTTGGTCTCTCTTGCTTTCTTCTTCTTGCTCTTTTCGCGTCTTTTGCTCTCTCTCAGCCCTGCTCTGAGCCGCAGCTGGCAGCTCCCAGCAGGGCTCTGCACCCATGCCCTGGCAATAAAACTGCATGTCCATGACCTAGCCTGAGATTTCTCGTCTCCGTCCATCCCGACCATGCAGGACACCCTGACGCTCCTACAACTGCCCTGGCTGAGTTATTCTTTACCACAGGCAGAGGCAGATGTTCTCAGGCTGTGTCTTACAAGTGTTCTCTGAAAGTTGTCAGGCACATTTACATATTTATCTAGTAACAGGTGTTATCCGGCCATGGGTTTTTTCATGTAACATCTGTCCCAGTTCCCTACTTGATCATAAGAGTTAAGTCCTGCTTGCCTCACAGGTTATAAAATTGTTCTCTGGAAGTAAATAAACTTTTCTTTTGTGTCAGTGGATTCCCATAGTATTACTAAAACTACTGTTCTGTCAGGACAGTGGACAATGCACAGCTGATATTAAAACAAAAACAAAAACCAACCAACTAAAATCCCAAACAAACAAACAAAAATGTTAAAAACTCAGTACATTGCACACTACCTTAAGCCTGAGGAATTCTTGTTACATTTAAGCGTAACCTTATGACAGTTGTATTGGAGTCCCTGATTTTCTCCCATACTAGGTAAACTCTGCAGAAACTTTATAGAGCAGATATGTGTATCCATGCAACTGTGAGAATCTATAAGCTTTTATGTCATTTCCTGAAATGTTCCAGGACAGAAAAGAATATCAAAGAATCTTAAGGGTCAAAAGGAAAGAGAGAAGATAGACAGATAAGGATTTAGTCAGTGAAGTTTTCTGGAAAGAGCATTATTTCTATAAACTAATAATTGAGACCATTTGCCTGTGTTTGTTATACGTGCAAAATATCTACCTTCAGAAATGGACCAAACCCACTATCTGCCATGTTGTAGCTGTTTTGTGAAGCATACGTGGCTTTTCAGAGTTTTCATTCAGTGTCTTTTCTTTTCTTGAATACATGTTGCAAATGAAATCAACTTAAGTCTCACTGCAGCTCCATCTGATCAGTAAAATTATATCCTCCAAGTCTAATTTTTGAAGAGATCACCAAATTCTTCAAGTTCCTATGTTTACATATAAAGCTGACTCTACAGAACAGATCTTTTCATGTAACTGAAAGCCATTACAGAATGGCAAGATATACCATGTCACCACAGCAAATGCTTCCTGAAAACCTGCAATATCACTTAATACTTATTTTTGCAGGGTCAAATTTATTACTATTATTATTATTATTCAGTAATTATTCAGAAATAGAATGGTTTATGCAGTTCTGATTTCAGACACTTCTAAGGTACAAAAAGAAAGCTTTCACACCTCAGTTGCCTATGATTTGCAGCTCTGCTGAAGCAGCAGTCAAGGAATCAGCCTGCAAACACTGAAGAAGGAATACAAACCACGCCTGAGGAGAGGACTGCCTCCCCAGAAAGCAAGACAGTGAAGCTACTACTACTTATGTCTTTCATTCCTCAGTACCTGCTAATTGAGTATTGTGCTACTCGATAAAGAGACACAACACATGCTGTGAACATGACAGGCCTTTTTCTGTCTCAGGTTTTGTGGCACCTGCAGTTTTGAAAGCACTTGAATATCATGATCAAGATTAATTGAACTTGTGCTTCATCAATGCAAGGGCTATTTTTGCAACAAACTGTAGCTCTCCCGTTTTGGAACCCAACTTTTCATCTTCACTTTCTTGTGATATCTTTAGCTTCGTTCCAAAAAACTAGCATAAAAATTAAGATTTAAAATCACTTTATTGAATGAAGAGTCTGTTGTTACAGTACTAATTTGGGAAAAGTATTTGAAAATACTCTGTAGCAAAACAGACACTGCACAGAATAATTAAATAATATAATACAGATGCAATATCATTGGCAGATCAGTTCAGATCTACTGAGGCTTAATAGGATTATTAAAATTATATTATCTTTATGAAGTAATAAGTTTCAATACAGCATTAGGACTTGTTCATGAAGTAGCAGCTGTCAGAAAAAAAAGTTAAAGATTGTGGCAAATAGTGTACAGGTGTGTTTCTGTGTGTGCGAATGGTCCAAAATGATAACATTCACAAATTGAGTTTTCCTGTAGGGAGTGCTTAAATTAGAATGTTTATATGACATAACAGATTTTGTCAACTTGATTTCTGAATTTTAAATATAAAATGAAAACATATGATTGATCCCATGCAAAGAAATTGGAGGCAGACATTGCATTCCTCCCATTTGGATTGTTTGCCAAATGCACTTAATGGTTTAATTCCAGTTGCTCCTACAGAGCAGACATGGGGAGGCTGCTGGAATCTTGGAGCATCACAGGACTAAAGGAATGCTACTGAAATCACAGAACTCTTGTAAGGCTCAAAGGAGAAGGAATTGGAGACATTGCACATCATAGCTGAGTTTTCACACCTTCCCCAGAGCACAGCAGCTCTGCAAGCCTCTGGGGCTCTCCTTCAGGCACACATTGCTTCCCATGGCTGTCCATTCTGGCAGCAGCCATGCCAGGGCCATGCCAGGGCCACTGCATGCCCAAATCCCAGATGCTCCTCCTAGCCTGACTTGCCCATACAGCATAAATTACAAAGTCCAAGCCAAGAGTCACCCCACAACTCCAGGAGGCTGGGCACTGGCTGAAGACCTGTCCATCACAGCGCTGGCTCAGGAGGCTCTCAAGCAGGACCTTCAAAGCCACCACTTCAGCAAAAATGACAAGGACACTTCTGCATCGGGGGAAAAGGTGCCCTGGCTGACTTTCACAGTGGAGCACTTGAGACTTAATGCTGCAGTCTTCCCCTTCATCCCTGGCCAACATCTCTAACAGACAACAGGACTCTGCACTGCCCTGATACAGCCTACAGCATTTCACAGCAGTTGGATTTACTGCTCGACTCCTGAGTCCAAACACCTGCAGCTCAGGAAATGAAAAGTGATAACTGCTATTTGTCATCTTCCCCTCTTGCTGCTGCAGCATGCCAGGACACAAGCTCCAAGCTGCAATGTCACCACCATGGAGCATCATGGTGACATTTGAGAACTTTCCCTTGGAACCTGTAGCCAGTCAGTGCCAGCTCCTTGGCATTTGCTGTCTGGCAGGACCAAGCCCAGCTGCCCAGGGAAATGCCTATGGCTAGGATTCATTCTGCTCGAACCCTGACAAAAACAGTTTGAACAGGAGCCATCTCCAGAAAAAACATAATCTGCTTCTGCCCAGGATGAGTCCCTTCCAAACATGCACTGATAACCAAAGTACCAACAGAATACATCCCCTTTATTAAAGAGGAGTGTTCGGGTGAAGCTGATAATTTTACCTTTCCAAACAGACCCCCCTTCCTGGATTCATGTGCATACACACATTTGTGGGTTCCCCAGGAACTAGCATGGACCCTCTTATCTCACATTCAGACTCACAGAATATTCTGAGTTGAAAGGGACCCTGCAAGGATCATCAAGTCCAACTTGTAAGTAAATACACAGTGATTGCATCCACAAACCTGGATGTTATTAACACCATGTTCTGACCAAATGAGCTGATCTCCTCTCAGTATTCCTTCATGGATGTCAGCCTTCTTTTAATCGTGCATCACTTGAGGTACAAGGTGAAGTGTCTGGAAGTTGAAGTCCAGATTTGGCACAAGTGCAGCCCTGTAACTGGTGCACAAAGTGGCCCAACCTCTTGCCCCCATACATTCCCAACAGTGCACCAAGGCATGGGGCCTAACAGTCTTTTAGGATCTCTGCATCTTTTTGGAACAGTCATTTTCTCTGCATGTTTACAAGCACGGCCCCCCACCCTGTGACCTTACCTAAAGCAACACGCTCTAAGTTACAGCACTTAGGCATCTGTTAGGGCAACCTGGGAATTTTCAGATTGTTCCTGTGGTTTAGGGTGTGTAGCTATATGTGTTTTCCTTCTGTCTTCTTTTATTTTGTTGAAATAGTATCCTAAAAATATGAAAATTCAAGAATGAGAACAGTACTTTGCTAGCAAGCCTCCGCTGTTTGCACCCTAATTTATAATAAAATGAAATCCCATTCCTGATCATCCAAGGTATAGAACTATTTGATTGGGAAAAGAAATGTATTTCAATTAAACAAACCATACATTTTTTGTCGACTGTTGAAAAACCTTCTTCTTTTAAATTCTTTAACTTTTCCTTGTCAGTATTAGCTGTATTTTCAGATACAGAAACATTTTATAGGTTTAGCCAGCCATTAGTTCAGTTTAGAATGGCATTTCTAACTCTATATGTGAAATTGAAGAGACTATTGCTCTGTTAAGTACAGCAAGAGCAAAGAACCAAAACAACTATACAGAGACTGAATGGGATATCAGAAATGAAAGCTGAAGACTCACAGGGTAGGCATACATTTTTGATACTGCATAGCTCAAAAAGCAACACAGGACTCAGTGCAGCCTTTGCTGTGTACTTTCAATATAAGCAACACAGGCCAGGACAGTTTGCTTATTTCACTACACTCCTTGCATATTTCACCATACTCTTTAACCTTTTAAAGACTAGGTGTTCTGAACCCTGGAATAACAGCAAGGCATCATGAATTTCACATACCAGCCGAAGCTCCTCTGAGGATAAGTGAACACAGGCATGTTCAGCTAGCAGTTTTATCTAGCTTTATAACAGGCCTTGGAGATTACACATTACCATCTGCACACTTTGGATTTAATTTCCATGGTTTGGGATGAGCTGAAAGGCCAATTTGCCAACAGCATACAATTGCCTGCATTTTGATTGACTGGCAGATGAGGGAAGAGTTTTGTATTTACTACAATGAGGTACATTCAATAAGTAACATTTGTAGCATTACCAAAATTAATAGTTCCATCTTGCCAATGGTACTCTTGCTGAAAGAAGTGTACTGACATCCTTCTGCCTTCCTGCACACAAAGGCTTCATACAACAAAATCAAATATAATAGGAAATCAAAACACCTCCAAGTCCTTCTTAGCACACACTAGCTCATCCAGTTGTTACCATAACAACAACAATGGAAGATAAAGCGGATGAGACTTTACTTTTAACACCGAAATATCTGAAGAACTACTTTCCACATGAAAAAATCAAGAGGATACTAGATATTCTCTTCCTCAGTGGCAAAAGGACAGCAACCTCTCACAAGCTGAAAAGCTGCTTGAAGAAGGAAACCTACAAGATGCAATTTAACAGAGGAAAAGAGTACACTAATAGTCAGATTTGGAAAATTTGAAGCAACGTGTTTTTTCTTCTAGCTGTGTGAAGGTCAAAGGAGCCGTGACAGGACACATAATGTCCACTAAAAAGATACTTAGTTCTGTATTTGTGTAACTAAGTAATGAAATTTAGCAGATGACGAAACAGAGCTTAAGCACACTCAATCTTTGTTTTAATTTCTGTGATACTGTTTCTCAAGACCACAAAGTTTGCTCATACAAGCAAAAACACAAAATGTCTAGTTTAAATATGATATCAATGCAGGCAATCAGCTATTCTAGCTATCCAGAACCCTGACTGTGGACTTTGTGACTACCTGAAGGGAAGAGGCACAACTTCACTGTGTAGAGAAATTGGGCAGAAAAATTCAGTCTTCAGATTAGAAAATAAAGTCAAGCACTGCAGAAGCCTTCAAAAGTCACGAGTTCAGAAACAGATGTAGGTGAAAAGAAGGTAAAGTAGAACACTTCAGTACATTTAATGGAAAAATTGATATTTCTATCTCTTCTACCTCTTCTATCCATCTCCTTCAAGAAAGTGTAATTTATAAAATTTTTTCAGATACTTTTGGTCCTAAAGAATCTAAAAGTGAGTTTGGGGTTCTTTTTAACCAAGGGGTGAGGAATTCTTTTGAAAATGCAAAAGCCAAACAAGAAAATCACACAAACATTTTTCCCTCCCATAAAGAATTCTAATGAAGAATAAATGGATTAATTCTTGCAATTAATTTTCAGAGTTTTTATAATTTCAAGTACCCAATGAGTAGCACTTCTTGCTAATACCAACCAGTACTGTATGTACTTCTGTGTCGGTCTGTGCTGACTTCTATGACTGTGTGTGCTGGTTTCAGCTGAGTAAATTTCCTTTTCTTCACAGTGCCTGGTGTGAGGCTGTTTTGAATTTGGTCTGAAAACAGGGTTAATAATACAAAAATATTTTTGTTATTGCTGAGCAGGGCTTACACAAAAAGCCAAGGCCTTTTCTACTGTTTGTACTTCCACTGACAAGGAAGTTGGGGGTGCATGGGAGGTGGGAAGGAGACACAGCTGGGACAGGTGATCCCTGTCGAAAGAGACCAAAGGGATTTCCAGGCCTTCGTGCTCAGTACATAAGGCTGGAGGGAAGAAACAAAAAGGGGGGAACATATGTCCTCCTGAACGAGTGTTACACATGATGGGGCCCTGCTCTCCCAGAGATGGCTGAACACCTGCCTGACATGGGAAGCAGTGAAATAACTTTTTTTTTTTGCTTTGTTTGTGTACATGGATTTTGTTTTCCCTATTAAACCATTTTTATCTCAACTCAAAAGTTTTCTCACATTTGCCTTTCTGATTCTCTCTCCACTGGTGGGGGATGAGCATGTGGCTGGCTGGGGTGAAACCACAACACTGTGACATTTCTCTTTCCCCAGCTTCAAGTGAGGTTTCACTTAGTTATGCAAGCGCTATGTTTCCAGCTGAATATTGCTGTAAGATTTTTATGCAGGTTTACATCCAGAGGTTCAGTCTGTCATCATGTTCTTCCCTTACCATACTCTTTTGTCTTTAGCACTAAGAGGAGCTACAAAGGAAGGAAGCAATATCAAAACTAATGCATCTGTGCATATGAAGAAATCTGAGACAGACATTTAATGGGAAACAGGTTAAGAGCTTCACACTACTAAGTATATCTGTTCCTGAGTAAGAAATTCTTCACTGTGAGGGTGGTGAGGCACTGGAACAGAGTGTCTAGAGAGGATGTGAATGCCCCATCCCAAGAAGTGTTCAAGACCAGGTTAAAATAGAGCCCTGAGCAACCTGATCTTGTGGAAGATGCCCCCACCTGTGATGTGAGGGTTGGAAATAGATGGTCTTTAAGGCCCCTTCCAACTTTTCTGTGATTCTGATTCTAGGAATTCTTCATCTTAACTTTTATAACCTTCCTCATAAATAACAAATGACAAACATCCCGATCACAAAATAAGATACAGGTCATGTATCAGTATCTCACAAATACTCATACCTGGTGGACATCTATTATCTGTTATCCAATAATCTCAAATGTAGAAAACGCAATATTGACACATAATGTAGACAACATTGAGTAAAAAGCCACATAAACATGCATTTTCTAGAAAGAAAAAAATTATGAAACTTCCTTCTGTTTCCATAACTTTCTTGATTTTGCACTAAAACTAACAAATGACATGCAAAAAGTAAATTATTAAGCACCTGTTTTGACACCTGCCTGCTGTTGGATATCAACTTTCTTGTTTGTTTCATCATTCTTGGCTCAACCACTTAAAGTAGCTTTAAATTCTTAGAATACAATAATTTAGATTTAAGGCACTTTATGAGAGTCAGAAGGGTGAATGGCTCACAGTGGAAAAAGTTTTCTTTGAAAAAAAGGCCATTGGTTAAGAGTCCTGTTAATACTCATAAATGCACTGCAGAGATTATCAAGAGCGTTCTCAAATGGGGAACACTTGAAAAGGATGTTTTTAACTGATATGTTATCAGAATAGTTTTTAGAACAATTAAATTAATCAATGAATTCTTAAAGATCCTGAACTCACCCCAAGCTGTAGAAAAGTCATGCACTAAATTTCTGCCTAATGCATTCAGAATTGACTGTCATTGGCATCAGGCCCCATCCCAGACAAATGGGAACTGGCAGCTGCAGCACCAGCCAGAGAGGTGCGGGTGTGGGTCCATGACTGCTGCTCCGCGGGAAGAAAAAAGCAAATGCTCCCGGCACAGGCCACCGGGGTGGTAGAACCCGCTAGATGGTGCTGTTTGACCACATATTTTGTACCTTTGTCCTTGAAAATTACAAAAAATAACCATAGAGTGCTACAATTTTTGTAAAAAAATATAGCATAAAGTTTCAGAATAATTTTTTTATCAGCTTTGTCCTCATCGTTCATGTGAATGGTACTGGTCTCCATCAAATCTCTTTATTTAGGCAACGTTAGATCAGAAAACTAAACTTTGGCCTAGTGGGCTTAGAGATATATTCTCTCTTTTCAAACCGTTGTTAGGCTTAACAACAATTTAACAACTTTACAATTCTTAGGCAGCTCTAGTGATAATGTGTATTCTTCAACCATATATTAAATTATAGCCTGGAAAAGACCTCTCATTTTATTAATTCAAAGAAATAGTCAGGTTTGAAATAATTTACATTGCAGATTAAATAAAAAGCAAAACCTAGGTTGTAGGAAACAGAACATGACCTTTTGTTTCCTGAACCTTTTCCAGTTTACTCACTGGCAAATATTATAAGTTCACTGCACAGAAAGACAAAGTTTAGTTTTTCCAAATGGCTTATTCCACTTTGTCTACACTTCAGAATAATAGTCTCTAACAGCCTAACAGTTCCATAAACCTTGAGTGCATTCTAGGAAGGGGGCAGAGGGGAATTATGTAATACCTAAAAGAAATTTTGGTGTCAAAATGGCAGCTAACTCACAAAGGATGGTAATTTTCTCTTGGAAAAAGAAACTTACACACACACACACACACACACACACACACACACACACACACACACACACACAAAGGTTAGACATGTAGGATTAGGAGGCAAGAATAATGAGTTGAGCCAAAAGGAAATTTTACTGAAGGGGGCAGGGACAAAGTATGTAAAGCGCTAAGCCATTAATATACAGCACACTGTAGAAGAAGAATAAGAGTGATAATGGGAGACAGTGAAGGTGTAATCACTAGCAGATTCAGTAGAATTTAGAAAATAGGTTGCTTATTGCTGGAGGCCTAAAAGTTCGCAACGAAGCATTCAAGGATCACATTACAGTTTACTTTTCCTGATTTCTTATGAAAAGCTCAGAAACAAGGCTGAACCCAAAAGTTAGCTTCAACATTTTAGATAAATAAAAAATCCAGTGCTTACCTGAGCAACAATATACAGGAAGCAAATATGCTGGTGAAAACTGCTTATATATGCAAATTCACCATCATGCCTCTAGAACCTAGTATAAAACAGTGACTTTTAGAGCATTTTAAAGACATTGTTTTAGATACAAGAGGATGCAGCCTCAAGCTGTGCCAGGGGAGGTTCAGGATGGACATGAGGAAGAAGTTTTTCACTGAAAGGTTTGAAGCATTGGAATGGACTGACCAGGAAGGCAGCAGAGTCACTGTCCCTCGAGGTGTTCAAGAAGAGACTGGACATGGCACTCAGTGCCACGGTTTATTGGACAAGGCGATATTCAGGCACAGGTCGGACCTGATGGTCTTGGAGGTCTTTTCCATTGTCATGATTCTATGATTCTATCACGTAGGATTTACATAGCCTTAGAATGGTGAGCACAAAATACAAACTTTCTAAACTACACAACATTTGGTTTATAATTCTGATTATAAACCAAAATTGATTCAAAGTATGACTGCAGGTGTTTAATTTAGTCTTTCAGATATAAAGCTGACAACAATGTTAAAGGCAAACCAGAAAACTAAGAACTAAGAAATAAAACATTTCTGATATATTCTGTCTTTCACTAGCACAAATAACTTACTACCAGACTAGATTATTCAGCAAATTAATAGTCAATATTTATTATAATTTCTAATTGCTAGTAATTAAAAACAACATCAGTGAAGTTAAAGATGTTAAAAACTTGAAGCACTGCTTCCAGCTTTACTGGAACACTGGGCTATGCCTTCTGTTCAAGCATAAACAGCCTTTGTTCACTGCTATACTACCAATAACAAATTGATAGCTTGGTGTAGCAAACTGACCCACAAAACATAGGTTTCAACACAAAAGATTTTTCTGCACAAATCAACAACTTCTTATGCTATTAGCTTACCAGGTAGCCTACCACATATTTTATTGTTCACTGTAGAATACAGTGAGTACAGAGAGTAATGAGCTGATGAAAATTTCAATTCCTCTAATTTTTAATAATAAACTATTTTAGCACTGAAAAGTAAAAAAGGGTTGCTATATAATGCCAGATCTAGTAAAGATTTTTAAAGTGCTTCCTTATAGTTTCAAACATGTATCTGGATATACTAATTACTGATAAAAATTTCTAGGTGTACTAATACTGATACAAAGTTGTCAACTTTGCTTCACTAGTCTGTTTTCAATTTGTTCACCCTCATTCAAGGGTTAGGAAAATTTGCTGTAAGAATATTAAAACAGATTTGTAAAAAAGGTTGCTAAAAATCTAAACCCAGTTACCATCATCTGAGGAATGCATGCAGGCACACAGAGACTAAAATTACCATGGTTCAGCTCCATTAAGTGATGCTATCTACTGCAAACTGATCCAGAGCATAGCTTTATGTAATTCATCTAAAGCGGAATGGTTTTCAAGGACACAGTCCTGTATTGCTGGTAAAACTGAAGAGCTGAAGTTTTGAAGGCTCTCCCTACCCCACTTATTTGAACGACATGGGTTGCTTGAATAGGCTTTTTAAACACTCAGCATTAATTGGTAACAGAGACTAGATTGAAATCAGTCGAGTTCTTTTAACCTTTCCCAAATACCCTCACATCTTCAAGTTTCACTTAATGTAATTGTAAAAACAGGTCTACTGTTACTCAACTCTCAAGGGTGGCATTAACTTCATTAGGTGCTGTTTGTACAATGTGTTAAGCTCCTCATTAGAACATGCACAGAGGTATTTTAGACTAATGAGGCTCTATTGTTATAACCTATCCCTGCTTAATTGCAATTTCTTCATAAGTAGATGATGTGGTGCAAACTCTCTTAAATGGCAAATACTGGTACAACAATCCGTTTTAATTGATGTGTACATTAAAATAAATCTTCCCATTAGGCTGCAGGCTGTATGCCTATTAGCCTCAGAGAATAAAAAATATTTTTTAGAGAGAAAAGAAAAAATACATGTGTCCAACCACGGACCTCACCCATTTGCAGAAGGGTGCTGCAGACTCCTTCCTTCTCTACAGCCCTACGCAGCACCACCAGATGGGCCCTACAGCTACCAGTGAGATAGAAACATGGAATCATTTAGACTGGAAAAGACCTCTAAGACCACTGAGGCCAGCACTGCCAAGTCCACCACTAAATCATGTCCTCAAATGCCACATCTATGAGTCTTTTAAATACCTCCAGGAATGACAGGTTTCAGCTCACCACATCTGTGTTTTACAGCAGCAGCCTTCATCATCACCCTCAGTTCAGTTGATTCACTGCCTTCTCTCACACTAGAAGAGATACACACCCAGAGGTCACGATAGTCATTCTCTCACAGGACCTAAACTGTGCTATTGGAACTGTGCTTGTGGTGATAAAAAGGACAGATGAAGTCACTCAGCTTGCAAATGCCTCCAAAAATGCTCTACAGAGGACAAGTATATACAGCAAATCATTTGGAATTAAATAAATTAAGCAAATCAAGGCAAAAACAAAAGCAAAATCAAATAAGGCAATATACAGGCTGCAAGTATGAATTTTGTTTCTGAACAATGTCAGTTCTGTGGTCTTCTGTCTTCTTCATGCAAGAAAGATACCAGGCCTATGTAAATTTGAATCATGACAAATACCAAACCTCCAAGGGAAAAGAAATGCACCTAAGCTTTAGTTCTTTTGCACTGGCAAGGCTCCTTCAAATTATAATTCCTGGGCAAAAAAGTCTTTTGATTTTAACACAGAGAAAGACAGTAGATAAAGCCATGTCTGTGTATACAGAGATAGAAGTTAACCTCTGAAAAGGCATTCAAAAGGAAAAAGTATCTTTTAAACAGGATATGTCTTTTTATTTCACTTTCAGGAAGCACTCTACTCCACAATCACATGAGATTAATCTTGTATCTCTAACCTTTCCTCCTACTGTTTGTGTTAAATAAAATATATGATAAGAGGTAGAAAGGGACAATATAAACAAGTGGGGGCAAATTCTGCTTGGGACTACATGAAGGCAGTAAACCACCACTTTTTTTCCAGAGAAGAGAAAAACAGGTTTCAAGTGCTTATATTTCATGGATCTGTTTACTTTCCTCCTAGCCTAGTCTAATTACTTCCTGAGAAAATCAAAGCAACCAAATCCATGAGTTGTTCAGATCATCTTTATGATTACTGTAGGCAAGTTTCTATCCAGTGAGGGTTTTCCATGCTTCCTACCTGCAAATCAAGTTCAGTGTTGCAGCACAGGGTTGTCTGACAGTGATTGGATCCAAATTCTGATGAAGTTTCCATTCACCTAGGTGGGGTTTTGTATAATACCTCAAATGCCATTCCTGTTTTAATTATTTGCTACATGGATATACTAACAAAGCTGTCCTTGTTGGCTTCCTAGAACCATGTTGTTGTTGCTTTGCTGACAGCTGTATTATCAGGTGGTATCTCTTTAATGTTATTATGGTCTTATGCATCTTCTTGGTGCTGCTACTCTAGCTGAACATTGCTGGAATTTCCTATTTTATTCACTAATGTCTTTGCCCATACACCTCTTGAGAGGAAGTGCCACTGTACAGTCAGTAATATTTTACATAGTACACACCAATACCTCATTTACCAAATGAAGTGTTTAATAGAGCAGAGGTCTAGCCAGGAGGCAGCCAGCTCACCACAAAGATGACAATAGTATGGATAAGCAGAAATTTCCAACATTTCACAATGCTATGCGCTGAATTAATTTCTTCCTTTCATGTCAGCAGCCACCAGCTTAGTAAAATAGTTACTTCTCACTCCTAGCAACATTTTACTCTAGGTCTCTCAGTAATCTTCATTATTAATACAGAAAATTGGAATACATGACCTGAACAAACTCATCAGATTCAGCTGTGCAAATAAAGATATTAACATTAGTATTACAGTACTGAAGAGAATAGATCAATTCAAATTTTTTAGTGGACTGATAATACAGCAAAAGTCTAGAAACCATTTAGAGAGAGGGGAACACAAGCATTTACAAAGCTGAATTTATTTAACTTTTTAAAGCATATCCTACAAAGAGCCAGTCTTTATTAATAGTAATGATATTTCATTATGATATTTCAGTCAATCAGATGAAGTGGGTTTTTTTCTTCTTAATCACAAACACAAGTCTCTCACACAGGGCAACAAACTTGGGGGTTTTTTTCTCATACACTTTTTGTCTTATCAGCCTCAGGTGCTCAAGAATTAAGGCTTGAATTTTTAGGTTTCAGTGTTTCCTTTTGTTAAAAGAAAATTTTGCAAAGTCTCATCTTCTAAGGTAAAGTTGGCTTTCACAACCCCACCACATCAGACTGTCTTCTCCACCCCAATGGCTTTCTCCCAAATTCATTGAGTGTGTTTCTTTAAAAAGCTTTTGCTGTGTGGAAGTAGAAGCTTGCAAACACAAATACGGACCTCCAAAAGTTGAGCATATGGGAGTTCTAGGATGAGGAAGGGAACTGGATGCTCCTACATTGGAGTAACTGAAACAGCATCTACTAAGGTGACCACCAAGAGAGGGAGCAGAAAAGACATAGTTTAAAGAGCATGTTCTAACAACAAGATTACTGAAGCAAAACAGTCACTGGCTTCCACAAATATGGACGCCGCACCATTGATTTAATTCCTGTGTACTTCTAGGCGTAATTCTTCTATGCTACATGTTCTTCTATCACTCTTACTCCACCTGACAGTTTTCTGTCCCCTTGCTCCACAAACTTGTCTGTGATTTCACACATGAGTTCTGGTCCCATGCAGCATTCAGAGTAGCACAGGAGGAGGCACAGCAATTCCACGTATCTACCTGTAGCATCCCACATACTCAACACAGCATTTGTGTAAGTTAAAGCAGGAACAGGCAGAACTGAAAACTCCCTATATACAAACTGAGTGTTTCTCACTATTGCAAATAAAGCACAGATTAGAACAGATTAAACCCCAGTTCAAGAGGGAAACCAAGAAATCTAAGATCCGAAAAAGGAATGGAATATTGGAAACTAGATATAAAACTTACCTAAAAATGTCCAAACTGATTTTAGAGTGACCAACATGTGACCTCTATTTCTTTCTGGAATTATTTGTGGAAAGGTGCACTTTTCACATCTCCACTTAAGAGGGAAAAAATATTATTTTTTTAATAGACTTGGTACAAGCAGGGAAAAAAAATGAGACAATCCCAATCATGAAAGACAATGTTGGCTCTGAATCAGAACAGCTGCTTCTGTATATACCACAGAAAACAAAAATTATGAGAGCTAAACCCATAAAGCAAGAACTCACCACCCCATTATTCTAGGGATCATAACAGACTAATTATGCAGTCCAATTTACAGGCCAGTAAATTCTGAAACTCAGAACAAACTGATAAAATGACGACTCATTGATTCCCCTACTCCTTACTAAAAAATCTATAAGCATTTGTGGCCACATTCCAGCCAAGATGTAAGCTCTTCCAAGAATGTACATAATAACATTCACTACTATCTCATTTCACTAGTATGACCTTCAGCCACAAGTTCAGCAGCTGGTTTATTGCTCATTTGGTTCATTCCTGGATGGTAATAAAATTCAATGTTTTTTTCAAAATATACTTCCTGACATCTCTTTACAAACTCTGTCTAACAGCATCTCCCTGTATGATCACTTCAACTTGTGATATTTAGGCAGTTTCTTAGCAGTCACCTATCACAAGGCACAAAGTGATCCCTAGCATAAATGAAATCTCTCGCTCTGAATGCCCAGATTTCACCCCTTTTTTCTTCCTATCGCATAACAGGAGACCATTTAGTACAAACAAAAGGACTTAAAATGTGTGTAACACAATTGGCATTGTTAATATATTCCTGAATGTCTCTATCTTCAGAAGAAATACTCCAGGGACTGAGAAAGCAAGCATAATCTACCATTTCTTTTACTGAAGTAATTCCCTTTATTTTGATGGGGAAAAAAAAAAAAGCCAAACAAAAAAACCCCACAATAGTCATAAGGAAAAAAAAAAGTGTACATTTTTCCAGATAATTTCTAACCTTTTAGTAACAACTGCTGCAGACTGAAAATAAAATTGTATGAGGTTCAAGAACACCAGCCACATTTTTTCCCTCCCTGCCTGCCTATCAGAAATAATTGCAACAGTCCTAGACTCCACAAGATATAGTCTAGCAGATAAGCGATAACAGAGTGTCAGTGACAAAGGTCAGAATTAAAGGGCATAGTTTGACAATTGAGAAAAATAAGGATACAGTTGGCCAAATATGAATATGGAGTTCAAGAAAAGTAGATTAAAGGAAGAGGAACTCAAGAAATAAAGGGGAAAAGTTGTTTTCATTGTATGAGACAGCAAGAGATAGAGTAAAAAATTTTACTCAAGCTTATAAGCTACTGAGTTACCAGTTTCTTCAGAACATGAAGAACAATTCTCTGGGGAGAAGTCCACGTACAGCAGATAGCCACACCATCAAGAGTATCAACTTCTTCCCACACCTGATCCATCGCATCAGAAAGAGAAAAGATACTGGTGTCTGTTAACTACTGCTAAGGGATGTGAAGTGAGCAGCTACAAAAAGTAAGTTCTGTATCTGCCCCACATCTCTATTGGTGACATTTCTGTAGGTATCTTGACCTCCCCTGAAAATATTTATGAATATCAGAAAGACATTGAGGGATCAACTGCTTTTAAATTTGCCTAGTGGTTATAAACTACACAGTTTTCATATCCTTGCATCAAAATAGGGCAATTCCAAAGATTATAATACAGTATAGATCCACACAAAATAAAAATTGCATGAATCCAAGTCTTATCACTTATACAGGCACCATCAGGTCAGCCCTTCTGGGCTCCTAACTACAACAACCATCTAGTATTTTTCAGCCCTAAAATTATCTCCAAAACAGCTCAAGATCACAGTTGTGCAATGCACTAAAAATCAATAGTAAACTCAGGTTGTGTGGACCTGATAATAAGGAGGAAAAATCATCTCTTGAGCATAGGTGACAACAGTACCACCACTGTACCTTCCTGTTCCCACCAGAAATGCATCTCATAGGCCTGCTCCTTTTCATCAATCCAGGGTGTTACTGCTGCAACATTCAAGGCAGATAAGACCTCTTAATAAGCAAGAGCCATGACAGTCTCAGGGCACTGTCACACAAACCTGTTTTTCTTCACATGGCCATACATAACACTGATTGTCACTGCAACAATGCTCCTGAGGTGGAACTGGCAGTGTTAGGTCTATGGATTGACTTGATTTACATTATTCTGTGATGCTGTGTAGTCAGGCCTCAGCTGACCTAAACTAGCTCAGTAACACCAGCTGTGTAGGCAGGAGCATTTGACTCCCCAGCCTAGTCCCTGACCTGGTTAGCATTGCACTAGCATGGCAAACCTAGAAGCCCTTCAGCACAGGCATATGCAAGTAGCCATATAATTGCAGGCTGAAAAACACACCCTTACCACTTACTATTGTGGTATAGGATGGAAAACAGTAGTTTAGAAGCAGGCAGGGTCCCCTGTACGAAACTGTAAAACTTGACTGTTTTGTAGAACAGCAAAGATGCATAAAATTGGAGGAAAGGAATCATGTCATAGTTTTTTCTTGCTAAGAATGTTCCTGCAATTACTCATTTAGGGAAAAAATCAATTGCCCTCTCACTGTACTTGCTCTTTAACATAGAGAAAGAACACAGCTGCCATTCTGACTCCTAATGAAGGGGTTTCATTACATTTTACTGTACAAATAGATTGCTTTCAAAGATAAATACATCATATTAATGATTTACAAGCTCATTATGTCACTTAAGTTTTCTAAATAGTTCTAAGAATATTTCTTTCTTTGAAAAAGATAAAGACTTCCTATCCTAAGTGAATAGATATGAACAACACAACAGAGCCAAAGCAAATTCTTCTTGTGATTAGAGAAGGAAAAAGCTTTTGTATTTGTTGAAGGTTATATCACTTGTTTTATGGGAGAGTAATAGAGTACAGAGACTTTGCCTAGTTAGGCAGCTCCATGTTTGTAGTCTATGATCACACAGGATCAAGTACAGACTAACAAAAAGGCCTAGATAGCAGGAAACCAAACATGTACAGCATAATGACTCAAGGAGGCAGAATCCAAGTAGCTTAAATACAGCTTCTTAAGTACAGGTTTCATGGGGAATACTTAAAGATGATGAAAAGCATATACATTATTTATTTTCCGTCTTTTTTATTAAAAGTCTTCCCACATTTATTTGGAATTTTTGCTTCCAAGGAAGCAGCTGTTTCGTCTTTACCTTTCTTAGCTATTATGCTAATCCTGTATTTCAATAGTTATGTTTCACGCATTTATAGATTTCATTACAATTTGCTTAACAGTTATCACAAGCAAATTTTATATTAAAAAAAAAAAAGTTTAGGTATTTAGTTATGCAAAGAAACCAGAAACAAAAGAAATTTAAAAAGAGAAAAATACATCCGTTTGTTTAGATGTCTTTGCATTTACCAATAAAACCTGTGGATAGTCCAAATGGATTTGTACTGTTTCACAAGCTGTTCATAGATGCTGAAAACAGCATCTATGAGTGTATTATATTAAACACCTTTGGTCACTCTCATAGACAAATCTTCATTACATGCTGGTCCAAAATGAAGTTTAACAAGATTTCTAAATGCTTTGGATGTTAAATTAATTCCATAAGAGGATTTGCAATATAAAGATTTCTGATTATTTCACTCCCTAACCTAATCATTATAGTAATCTTCAACAAACAGAAAACCATGTAAGTTTGTAGTTAATGTTTGCCAATTTATGGAAAAACTGGTTAGACAAACTGATTTTGTCCAGTTGGGTCCCTGTGCATTGAGAATTAAATGACTACCTGTATTTAAATTGAACTGCAAGGATCTGACTTTTATAGCAGCCACTTGCACACATGTGGACCAACTCGTCACTGGAGAAGTGCAATATAATAATTTTGGCATCTTCACAATAGGTGGATGTAGTCACTTCTTAAAAATATACAAATTTGTTATTCAAACTTGGACACTTAGAGATAGGTAGATAGATCACAAAGTAGAATTTATGACAGAACATGTTTCAGTTTTAGGTACAAACCTGAAAACAAAACATAATATGAAATAGAGTTCATGTTTTACACTCCTCAATTCATCCAAACAAGTTATTGCTATTTATAATGAAATTTCAAACACACAGTTCACCTAGATTTGATAATTTTTGTTCTCAGGTAACCTTCTGAAGTGCTGCAGATAAAAAAGAAAACTCCCTTATGATGTCACAACACTACGTTACTCATTAACTGATTTTTAAACCTACTTTGAGCTGAAGTCACACCAAGAAAGCACTTCCTACAGCAGAGAAAGGCTGTGTGTTTCATGGATTGCTCCAGAATTGAACTTACCTAAGTCTGCAGTTAGCTCCATTAAAATGCTGAAAAAAGGAAGCTCCTTGGAGGACTCTGTTTTTCTTTCTGAAAGTCAGAACAGCTTCCGAAAATCAAGTAATGATGCCCCAGCCAGTCCTACGGAGAGTGTTGGATCAGTATTTATAAGGTAAATCCCAATATATTTGAATATTTTGCATGTGCTCAATGATGGGGGAACAGGACAGCAACAGAGGAGGGCACTGGGACAAGTACACTAACAAAAATACCTAGATAAGGAAGCCTAATACGAAAAGGAAATGCACGTAGAGATGGTAATTTCATGTATGCTACTGATTGCACTGGGAAGGGGAGCACTACTGTAAAGGAGAAACTTATGATGGAAGACAGAAGGGTATTTTTTTCTGTTTCCTAATCTATTGACACTGAAATAGAGCTTTGAATGTGTATAACACTATATACTAATAAAACTCAAGTTTTAAAGTGACCTTTATAGGGTCATCCAAATATCTATAATATTTGAACTCTGTACAAAACAAATGTAAACTTTGTTAGATCAGGGAGTTTAGCAAAACATTTTCATGTGTGTTTTTGTCTAAAGAGACTTCATAATGTTTATTAAACTAATTTTCAAGATGAGTGCCACCTTATTCACAAGAAATATTCAAGGAAGTAGAAAACTTACTAAATGAATTCTGGTAAAGGGTTTCCTGATAGAACATTGCAAAAAAAAAAATTAGGGGAAAGTCTGTTTTCTTACTTTGGAAGGGTGGACTTGTTGAATTGCAAATTCCCTCTGTGGTGGAATTCATTGCAATGCAGAGTTCTAGATAAATCATGCACATTTTATACAGCACAAAAAAATGAGGGAAGGCAATGTCAGAGGGCTACTGGCACTTAGTGCTTATCCTTCCTCATCTACTGCAGGAGCAAGACAAGTAAATATTCACAGTACTTATGTCAACCCATCATGAATAAAATAGCTTAAAAAGCTATTCAAAATATCATTAGACATTTATTGGTTCTTAATCTGCTTGAAAATTCTTTGCCAAGGGCTGGTCCTGTATGGTGCTGAACAGCCCTGAAGAGTGATTTGGAACCTCTAAATAGTCTTTGTGTGGCTGAATTACATTTCTTTGTGGCTATGCACAAATTCTTTAAATGGGGTGACAGATCTTATCACTAATTGGGTCACTTACTATAAAAGAGCCTGTTGGCCTAATTTTTCTCTTTTGGAATATTATTAGGGCTTTTTAATATTATATCTGCATATCATCCTTTCTTTCAACTCAAATGTCAGAGAGATAATGTCCAACAGTTTGAACAGATAATAGAGAATCAGAAATTTAAAGTTTAATTAGAGATTTCAAAGACTCTTAACTAGAACTTTGAGCTTGTTTTTAAGAAAAAAAATTCACGACTTTTCATATGCCTCTTAATCTCATTTTGCATGGGACATAAGTAACATACAAAGGTATTCAGAGGGCAACAAAACAAGTTGGTGATTTTTACCCACTTCCTAATTTGGACAATATAAATTTTGTCCTCCTTTCTGTGTCCTGTCCAGATCACGGGGCAGACAGATCTCCCTGCTTTTTTATTTACCATTAAATAACCAGTACACAAAAAGCTGCCATATATGCTCTGGGGGCAATGTGACCAGGCCTTACAAAGAACAGGTCCTTTACCCCAGATTTCTCAATAATCAACCTGCCTGCCAAGTACCGAGTGGTAGGAGCAGGCCTTCTAGAAAACCAGTTCACTCAGTTGCTGGTTCAGTAAGGACAATATGATTATAAAACCTTGCTGTGAAACTATACCTCTATCAATAGCAATGATGGAGTAGCAGGCTGCAAATACTAGGCAATCATATAAGAAGGATGCACAATAGCACATAATGAGCTAGATGGACTGAGCTCTCACCAAACTTGCTTTTCATGTGTTTGTCACAGTCAGAATATTGAAAATGAGACACATGAAAAATCATGGAAAATTATTTTGGAAAAAATAAATGCAGGCTCTGCATTTTTAGGTACTCTTTTCATACAGTCTTATTTATTTGGAGCATATTTTCTATATATGAAGATTCACCCACAGAGAAAATTTAATGATCCTTCTTGTTCATTCTAATTATTCATGCCCGGGGAGAAAAACTGACTATATGCCTAAGTTTTTCTATACATCTGGTTTCACCTCACTGTAATTGGCATGTGGATGAGCATGAATTTGGCAGAAACCAGGGAGTTATTAACATTTCATAAAGGGGAGCTCACAGTGTATTGCCATGGCAGCATGTTGTTCCTGACATAGAGCAAAACTGATTTCAGAAGGAAATTGTGCTCAAGCTGAGGTGTCAGCCACATATTATCGATACAAAATTTGTATTGATAAAAGTACTGGCCACATATCTTTGCAGCATTTCATCAGTATGAATGCATAGAGTTGTTCTGACATCAGAACAAAATATGGGCTAAAAACCAGGGATCTTCAAGCTCCTATTTGGAGCCCATCCCTATAATATGAGTCAATACCCTGTATCCAGTTCTCCTAAAATTTAGGAAAATCTTAAGGCTTTTGATTTTGAATAATCCCCTGAGTGACTCTAGGAAAAAAAAACCCCAAACATATTGAACACAAGAAAATTAGTTTTTTCAGCAATTTAGACCACCGGTTCTGTGAATGTCATAATGCTATGTATGTTTACATCAATCTTAGCAATAATCACATTACAGGTTATATTCTAAATGCTTTAAAAAATTCAGCATTGGTCAGTAACAGTGATATTAGGTGAGAGTTAAAAACAATTTTTTTTTAATTACAGAACAATGCTTTTAAAATTACAGAACATGGAGAGGTTTGTTTTCTAACTATCTCATCAAAATGGAAATCAAAAGGGTTCTCGAGTCCAGTCCTGACCCGGAAGCTCATTTGGTGCACTACAATATACAAATACAGTAAATACAGCACTCACATTTTGCATCTGTGATCTGGCATTAATTTTTACCTATCTTTTGCTTACAACAAAATAACAGAAAAACTCTGTAACAACAAGTAACATAAACTTTAAAGATGGTTTTGTTACAGACAGGTTTTTGCTGGGACACAAAAAGGAACCCTATATCCAGATTTCCTCTATGAAGATTTTTTGATGGAAAGCTTTTTTAAAGGAAATTCTGCATTGAAATTATATCCCTCAGAATCTTCCAGTGTACTGCTGTAAGACTGAGGCTTAGCTCAGACTAATTTAAGAAGTCATGTTAAAAAGATAGGCACACACCACCTTCTAAAAGGTGTGTTGTTTTTATAGTTCTGTTATGAGCACCTGAAACACTGGCAACTACCTTATTGCTCAATGGCTTGCATCTGGGCTCTGGCATTCACCCTTACTGGCCTGAATATGAAGACATATTTACATTTGTTTTGGTTTCTTTTTCCCCAGAGTAATATAACTTCTAGTTCTAAATAAGACAGAACAGTAACTGTATAAGCACAGTCAACTAGCTTATTATTCACAGCTCCATCTGATGTAAAGACTGTGAACAAACTGAGAGTATGATTAATTCTTTCACATTATCTTATGTTCCTCACTTTAACCTTTCTCTTCTAAGGGTAAGGACAAATCTTTCCTAATCTTCTGGAAAGTCTGGGCACTCTATTTCCTTGTAGAAGATTCAATTTATCCTCAAACAAGTCTGTTTTCATTTTTTTATATACTTAATGCACCATACTGCTGCACTTCAGAGACTGCCAGATGACTAAAGGTTTTTCTCAACAAAATGATCACCCTATTTACACATATCATGAATGTTTGCATGCACTTGGGCACATGTTGTTCCAAAAAGGACCCACATGTATTCATTTATGATACTCAGATTGAGTAATTATATACGTGCATGCGCCTTATTTATTAGATACACATCATCTGTGTGTATCTAATGAATAATAACATACAGATGTAGCTGGATTGAAATTTTTGTCCAAGTCATCTCTATACAGAGATGTCACACTTGGATATTGTCCAGGATTTCCTTGGACATTTTTAATCAAAGGATGACATACCAAGCTAATGTGACCCATCAGAGTAGAACAAGCAATACTTACATTTATCTTTTTTAACACAGATGGACAATATATTAAATGAGAACGTATATCTCTTTTATTAAAAATGGAAATATCTTTTTTAAATTATAAATGGAGAAAGTGCGGATTTTGCTGCCATGAGATTTCATACAATCATTTTAAATTACAAGATCTAGGTAACACGGTATTATAATATGTTAGCGCTGACATTCATGAGGCATCCAGACCAATATACTGCATGAAAATATGCCATAACTGCCTTTTTTTTTTTATTGTGAGCTAAGAGGTGACAGCGACGTGTTTTTCAGCAAAATGCCAACTGGCTGAGTGCTTTCTCATAGCTGGCAAAACCAAACTGTTAACACATCACAAGGTTGCTTTTTCCAATATGTAAGAAAGTTGCCATGAACAATTTGGAGTGAGATGAAGGTTCCTTTATTTCAGCGGTTGTACTGGAGGGTTTTTCCATTAACCCTTCATCCCATACCGTTCTTTTGATCACCATGGCACAGTAAGACACAGTGGTGATGCTCACAGCACAAAGGGTGTCTTCTGTGACTCCACACAGGTAATTTTAAAGGTCACTGGTCCTAAAATGGCAGTAAATGTGCTGACGAGTACCTGTGCAATGTGTTACATGCTCACCGAGAGGTGGGCTGACACCATATTACTGATAGCCCAGAAGTTTTGCTGGCAGTCTCTCTCCTTTGTCCTGCTGGGTGTTAGAGCACGAGTGTAGCATGGTCTCGTTCACCCAACCGTTTCAGCATGGAGCCACAAGGAACAGCCCCGGTATGCTCGTCCATTTGTGATAAACTCTCCAACTAGCTTTCAGCCCCATGCACTGCCTTGTCTAAAGGGGGGTTCAACCAGTACAGTAATCCAGGCTACTTTAAACAAAAAAACAGGAAGAGATAGTCAGATAAGACTTTCAGTAAACAGCTCAGAAGAAAAATATTACCTCATATGGGTATCTATAAAGTAATTTCGAACTTCTAAAAGCAATTATTAAATTCTTAATCCAAGCAAGGAACAAGACTCAACTGGCCAAAACTGCTTTTCACTCATTGTAAAATCGCACCATTCACTGTGTTCTGGCCCTAGTTATCTTCCACAGACTATTTTGGACCTTGGCTCCACCTATTTTGAGCATACTTCAGGTATGCTGAGTAACTTTAACACTGTTTTTGAGCATTCCTGATTGAGTCAGGAGTATCATCAACATCAGCTCAGATCAGGTATGGCTTTGTCTAGCTGGGTCTTGTACCCTCCAAAGACAGTCTGTAGCCACTCTGGGCAACTTCTTCCAATGCTGCACCACCTTTTTAGTCCAGTTGTTTTGTGGTTTTTTGTAGTATGCATCTCACAAGCTGGCTTCACTCTGATTTGTGGATGACTTGTGTGTATTCTAGAAATTAGAATTTTTTTCCCTGTTTCAACATCTTTTCAGACGTCTATTGGTTTGTGTCTCATACTATCAAAGCTCCTATTTCTATCTAACATAAGACTGCTTTACTATCACATTTCAACTATAAGGACTTAGCAGGTTTTTCAACACTTAAAGGCTTCCAAAACATTTGCATAGCCTTCACAGAATCCTACCAATGCAGAATATCACAAAGAAAACTGAAGATATATACAATGACCTATTAGGCAAAAGTACTTGTGATGTATATATACAGGTCATATACAATGACCTATTAGGCAAAAGGCACTATTGAGGCTGTAGCTCTTAATACATATTTTTATACCTACAAAGACATACAAAAGAACTTTCTACTGAAGAAAAATATGCTCAAAGCACACAGAATGCTTGTAACCACTCTACTAATTTTCTGCTTTGTTTCTTTCCAAGAAGTTCCCTCATATTCAGGCATGCTGACACTTGCCAGATAAACTGAAAAATACTTTATGAACAGCCACAATCACTGCACTGAAATAAACCTTGTTGATTAAGACAGCCTCTAATGTTGTCTATTTCCAGCTAGATTGTCTTTTTCATCATTCAACAGCAATGTCCTAGCCATGAATCTCTAGGCATGGGTAGCAGTTCCACTGCTTTTTATACTGACCTCTCCGGTGTGTCTCATTAGGCACTTTTACTGTTTCTTGCTTCACGTCCTTCAAGATATGATTCATAACTATTCTGATAAATTGAGAAAACAGATTGGAAAGCAAAAAAAAAAAAAAAAAAGAGCAAAATGCACGAAGGATATGTAGATGGTCATACTTAATCAAGTCTTACAATTTGCTGCTGATGTACTAGAGGACAGCATCTCAGCTGACATTTATAAAAGCATCATTAGGTCATACTGCCTGATTACTAAACCTGAGCCAGCCTCACCTGTTGTGAAACAAAAAGACTTTACCACAAAATATGACCAGTGGTGCTGTGTATAGGACAGATGAAATAATCTGTTAAACTCCTCTTTATACAACCTTCATAAAACCACTGGTGTTGAGTATGAGGGATCATGCTTCAGAAAATACCTAAACCTACAAGAGACAGTTCATAGAAAAAAAAAAAAAAAAAAAGCACAAAGCCACAATTTATATGTTTTATCTGAGACTACAGATAAAATGAAAATTATGAGAAAAAATAGACAGGTTTTCACTGTTCTTCATATTTAATAAATTAAGAAGTAATGGCTTTAGATTTCAGCAACAAGGATTCAAGACCATGTTGTGGATTGAGGACATCCCCCAGATGATAGCAAACACTGGAATTGGTGGTCTAGGCACACTTAGGACTTTTAAGAATAACTGAGACAGGAGTCTTGCCAGGAGTGACACAGGAATAGTAGGCCTTAACTCAGGACAGGAAATTAACTCAATGACTCAGTGAGTCTCTCCCCATTCTGCTTTTCTGTGATTTCATATGTATTGTAAATCTTTTTGTTTTGCAATGAAATTTTTTCCTATTGTTCCATCCCTAATTTTTTATCCTTTGTCGTGTTACACATAATGTTGAAGGTTCTAATTACTGAAAACCCTGAATCCCCTCTAAGGTTTAATATACTCTTCAGAGTAGGAACATGTGAATTTTAGTCTATACAGCATCACCAGTACTGCAGGCATTAAAAAGTAATCAGTAACTTTATAGTACACTACTTTCTCTTTCTCTCCCTAATCTGCCCTTCAGCAGTTAAAGAAAAACACAGCCCAGATTTTCTCACAAGGAGTCACTTGGTGACAGCTTGATCTTCAAACACTTGCTTTACTGTATCTGTATATATGAGCAATTATCACATTACAGTAAACGGTCCTTTGTGCTTTTTCTTTTTATGTAAGACTTGATCATAATAAAACATATGGTTTTCAAGTATATTCCACTCACATGAGCAGTCCCACATTTGCTTCTTTAATATAAGGCACTCCTCCCTGAATATTCCTGAGAATCCTGATATTCAGAGCTTTTATAACTCAGGAGAGTGCCCTCTCACTCTGAAGTTGCTGCACCATATACAGTTTGACAGAGCTTGGTCACAGAGTTTCTTTTTCAAATCCTAGAAAAACCCCACAAGCTATAGTCCTGGTTCATTGTTTATTACCTCCAGTGTCATTATCAGGTAAGAGCAAACTGGACTAAGGACACATTTATCACCAATCTGCCAGAACCAAGTCTCTGACAAGAGTTAAGATATCATTATAGGGAAGAAATAACTAAGCAAGGATTCCTTTTTTTAGTGTCGATGCTTTAGGCATCAATTTATTTTAATGTAAGTTTCTTCTGCACTAAATGACTAGACAGATTTATTTAAATCAGAGAGCTGTGCACACCTTGAGAATGGAGTCAGATGAAACTACAAGAGAGACTGAGCTCCAGGACCAAGCAACTCCTTTCTAGTTCTTGCACCACTGAGGTGAAGACAGGAACCTCTGGCAATGAATGAACAGAACAGTCAGTGGCAGTGTTTATCTCCTAAAGAGGTGGTTACAGCTGACAGACTGAAAATCTAAGCACTCAAAAGAAAACAAATTTTATTTATTCAAATAAAGAAGTCACATTCTCACCTACTAAAAATAGCACTTCTGCTGAACTGCATATAGTTACACAGGAATTATTCAACCACAAGTCTGCCTCAAAATTAGGACTAAATTAGCAAATACATTTTTAGTGCAATGAAAAGCCTCTAAAAACAAGATCAGGGGTAGGCAGTCACTTTTCCTACTGATTCTAATCCTCCTGTGTATGCCTTGTTAGTGCACGTTTACCCAATCCCCAGGGTGCCTAAAACCTCACACAGGTTTCTGCACCCAAGAAAAGGACCTGAAGAAACACATGATGCCTTCCCCAGCCCTTTCAGTGCCAGCTCTACACATAGTCGAGGCAGCTGAAATGGCTCCTATTCTGTTACGGGTGGATAAACAAAATGTTATATTGCCACAGGTTGTGTCTGGTGTTAGGAGATGGGAGAGGCTCTGCAAAGCAGTGCCAAGTGCACTCAGGGGTTCCGCAGGGAAAAACAGCAGCAATCAATGTTCCACAGGTACAGGGCCTAACAGGCTGAATAATCTCCCTTGTAAATTAAATCTCATTTCTTTTCCACGTGTGCCTTGACATTTATGTTAAATACTACATGGACATTAGTTAAGGGTGTCTCCCAGAAATACAGCCATTTTAAATGTCTTCCATTCTATACATCTTAGCATATAGTCTTTAAATTTTCCTGTACTGGAGCCAATTAAACCCACACAGTCTAGCAAAAATCATACAGCAATCTCACATTTTTTACAGGATCTATGTGCCCAAGCAGCTATGGCAGTCTTGAGGTATTTCACCATTAACACCTCCTTTTTATCACTGATTTCCTGAAAGTATTGCAACAATACCTAAAACCCTTTTCTTGTGTGCCCTAAGGACTAAATATCCAAAGGTGATTAATTTGCTTCATACACTTTTCAATCTGAAATGTACATTAGTATCTATCTCCTACACAGATATTCACTAAAAGAAACCTCTCTACTGTACATATTCTCCCTTTAGCTCATGTGAATAGTCAGCTCTTAGGAAGTTATTCTATTCATAATTTTATTAAAACATTAAAATAGACCTTTGCCTAGACACGTTACTGTGAACTCTCATCCCAGGATTTTCTCTCCTTTGATTGCATACTTACAACCACAGAGTCCATTTAAGCTTTATTAAAACGTAATTTCACCAAACTGAAACCTAACTTACTTAACCAAGTAGTAAAGACATTTTTCATAGCTAGTGCCTGCCCTGCAAGATAACTTGTGGCAAGCGCTGCCTTAAATCTAACCTTCCTGAGGGCACTCAACTTGTCCCACAGCCCCACCAGCACAGGCCCAAGGAAACTTGACATCTACAAGTCCATGGGCCCCAGCAGGATGCACACAGAAGTGCTGAGAGCAGATGGACATCATAGCTATGCTTCCTTATCTTTGAAAGGCCATGGAGATCAGGACTAGTGCCTGAGGACTGAAGAAAGCAAATGTCACTCCAGTGTTCAAACAGGGCAAGAAGGAGGATGCAGGGAACTTTCAGCCAGTCAGCCTCAGCTCAGTCCCTGGAAAGGTGATGGAGCACCTCATTTTGGAGGCCACTTCTATCACAGGGAAGAAAAGAAGGAGATCAGGTGTAGTCAGCATGGATTCATTAAAGGCAAGTCTTGCTTGACCAACCCGATTGCCTTCCACGATGAAACAGCTACATGGATGGATGAGGGGAGAGCAGCAAGATCTTCAAGGCTTTTGACACTGTCTCTAACAGGCAAACCCACAGAGGGTGGACTGAAGAGGAGGACGGGGAGGTGGATTGAGAACTGGCTGAACAGCAGATCCCATAGTCATAATCAGTGGCACAGGCTCTAGTTGGAGGCCTGTCCGTGGTGGTATCTCCAAGGTTCGATACTGGGCCCAGTCTTGTTTAATTTATCCATCAATGACTTGGATGAAGGGGCAAATCCTCCTCAGCAATTTCACTGACAACACAAAGCTGGGAGGAGTGACCCCAGAGGGCTGTGCAGCCCTTCAGAAGGACCTCAGCAGCCTGGAGAGATGAGCACAGAGGAACCTTCTGAAATTCAGCAAAGGCAGGTGCAGGATCCTGCACCTGGGGAAAAATAATCTAGCACAGCAGCACAGGTTGGAGGCTGACCTGCTGCAAAGCAGCCCTGAGGAGAAGGACCTGGGAGTCCTGGTGGATAACAAGCTCTTCAGAGCCAGCAGTGAGTCCTTGCAGCCAAGCAGGCTGATGGAATCCTGGGCTGCATTAAGAGGAGCAGTGCCAGCAGGTTGGAGGATGTGATCCTCCTCCTCCTCTATTTGGCCCTGGTGAGGCACTCTGTCCAGTACAGGGCTCCTCAATACAAGGCTAGAAACTCCTGAAGATGTCCAGCAGGAAGGACTAACTTGATCAAGAGTCTGCAGCTTAGCTCCAGTCCTCTCGTCTGAGGAAAGACTGAGGGAGCTAGGCACCTTAGCCTGAAGAAGGTACGACTGAGTGAGGACCTCATCAATGCCAAGGGGACAGAGTCAGGCTCTTTTCAGTGGTGCCCAGCAATAGGAAAGGCAATGCCCAGAAACCGATGCAAAGGAAATTCCACCTGAACATGAGGAAGAATTTTTTTACTCTGCAGGTGACCGCACACTGGAACAGGTTGCCCAAAGAGGTTGTGGAGTTTCCCTTGCTGGACATATTCAAGAACCGTCTGGACACAATCTGTGCCACACACTCTCGGATCGTCCTGCCTGAGCCAGAATGCTGGACCCACTGGCCCCTTCCAACATCACCTATTCTGTGGGTTTGTGATTTTTCTGTGCAAAGCAGCATGGGGTGCTGCTGTTGAGTAAGGAAGCATAACCACCTACTTGTCTGCTCAAAATGTAAAGCCGCAGATGGAAATACCAGCTCATCATTTTAGAAGTTCACCTTAGTAGAGCAGTCCTGAGGCCAATATCAGTATTTGGACTACTGCCTGCTTCCACGACTCACCGGGGAAGCGCGCTGACAGAAAGCAGGGCCCCGGCCACCGCCACCTTCCCTCCGGGACTGCGTCTATGTCAAACCGCGTATCTCCAGTACCCCCGTATAAAACATTAAGGATGGCTTTTGTTGGAACCGGCGGGAGCCAGGGTCTCACGCGCCAGCGC
>NW_005054404.1:123501-165993 GCF_000277835.1 Geospiza fortis | reverse complement strand
CGGGCGCGGCGGGGGAGCCCCGAACGCTGGGGCCGCGCTGCAGGGGCGTCAGCCTGGAAGTTCCCGGGGAAGAGTCACCAAGGGGGCTCCGCCTCCAGGCTTAAGTGGGCGCGAACGCCCACCCCCGCTCGGGCAAAACCCGCGCTCGAGTTCGGCGTTGAACTCCGAAGTTGCAGTTTTAGGAGCAAAGAGTATAAATACTGCTTGTAGTAGTTTCACCTAACAGCCTGAAAATCTTTCTGCGCTGTGGCACTTAAATACAGTAATTGTGCTTTATCGCTTATGTTAAAGTGCACGGGCTCGTATGGGAAGCTGTGATCCTTTCCTCTGGGTGCCAGGAAAACCCAGAACTTTATCGAAAGTTCACAAAGTCTGATACAGGCAAGAGACATTAAAATGGGAGTTCATTCTGATGTCCTAGAAAGCAGAGGATGTCCCTTCTCAGGAGAAGGATGGTGGTCACTTGCTGGTCCTGGCATGGTTCCCCGCGGGGCCATACCCAGACTCACATTTCTGCTTTCTAACCTGAGATGTACCGGAAAACTGAGCAAGTGAAGAGGTCGGAAATATTCTTCATGAGGAAGAGGAGGCCCTGGTGGCTGGTAAAGGCAGTCCGCTTGGACTAACTGATGGAAAGTAGGGAAGTCAGAGTGCTCAGAGGAGTGGGAGAACTCCCCTGAGGCTGCTGACCTTCCCAGCCTCTCATGGTGATTGGGAACGTCCAGAGTTAAAGGTTCACTCCTGCATTGGTCTCTTGCTTCCTGCAGAGATCTCAAGTTGTTTAGGTGCTTGTGAGCCATGGCAATGACCATCACGTGAAAATGTTGCTGAAATCAAGCAGCTGTCTGTTTCCATACCAGGCTCCCGATTCACATGGGGTTTGGCAGTCCCAAGGACAGTTTTTGAGACATTAAGCATCTGTGAAACAAGAAACTAAAACATGTGGAGCTTTCTCCTCGAAAGAAATTAATAAGAGTTAACTTTCTCCTAAACCGGGATGATTCCTCTTCCTGAAGAACATTTCTTCACAAATATTTAGTCTTATACAGCTTCCAGGAGAAAGGCAAACAAGTTGCCAGCAGCTAGCTCTTTCTCTTGAAACAAATTCTGAGAAAGTCTGTGTTGGTTTTTGGGTTTTTTCCTCAGCTGTTGTATGCATGATGTCAAAGCAGGTGTATTTCTCAAGTATGTATTGCAATGAAATCTGTTGCCAGAAATAACTTGCTTGTTAGAGAGCGCTGGGAATCAAAGTGTCTTCTAAGTGTCCTTTATTCTGTATGGTGTAATCACATCAGTGACTTCACACTACAAATGAAACATAAGTCCCAGACCTTCTCTAGAGTCTTCTGACTTCAAGCCTTGGATCCTGGTCTCTGCGCAGAATTATGCCAGTGAACCTAATGAAATTTTTCAGGTATGCAAGATCTGTATCTGATTTTTCTCTTGAAAACAGAACTAGGAGTCCAAGGTAGTATATGGAGAGCTTGATCTCGGAGGCATTGAACATGCCCAGGTAACTAACTGACCATCTGTTTTGCCCCCAGGTGTTTAGTCTTTCAGTCCTTCATCAGTTAACAGTTTTAGAAGCAAGGTCAGTCTTAGCCAGTGTGATAAACAGAGAAGTCTTACTCACTATGACTCTAGCTTTTTTTAGCTATCAACTTTTGCTGTTCAGTAGGTGTCATGCAGGGAAGAGCTAGGCAGTCTGTTACACTTTAAGATACAGTGTTCAGCAATAGTGGCCTGACAGCAGGAGGGCGAAAAGACTGGGAGAGAAAAAAAAAACTTGAAAAGATTGTCTTAAACTAGAAAATTGTTGAAGCATTTGCTCTTTGGAAACAAAGTTGGAATTTCTTTTCCAGCTCCATTTTACTGAGAAACTTGTCTGAGAAACTCTTGTGTTCATTTGATTGGGAGTTAACCTCAGAAGCCATGTATCTTTGGTTTGACTAATGTGAAGTTACAGGGGAGATTGTTCAGCTCAAGAACAGAAGCGTGGCTTTAATTCAGCTAGAAATGAGATTGCTAGAAGTTGAATTGTTGAAGATTTGGTATTAGAAGATGTTGTACATAAGTGTATGTGGATTTGGTGGAGTTTCATTCCCCTAATGTACTTCCAAGGAACAATATGCAACTAACAGAGCTCACGATGACCTCTATTTGACAAAAATATTAGCGGGGTTATAGAGGTTTAGGGAATCTTTAGTGTTTTCCAAAGCTCAGCGGGAAGAGAGATTCATATGTGTAAAGAGATTTATGTGTATACAGTAACCTGTACTTCCTGGAGGTATGCTTTCAATGTTGTTCAATTTACAGATGAACTTCATACCTTAATCTGCTGCTGGTGCCATAAGGGCCCCCTGGGGGATAGGTGCATCTGAAGGACCGAAGCTGTAAAAGTATTTTAGGTTGTTTTGGTTTTTTGTGGTTTTTTTCAGGGTTTTCTTGGATTAGTTTTTCTTAAGTGTTTCACGGTTAGAAACTTCAAAGTTCATATTTATCCAACAGTGTTTCAGAAGAGTTAAGTACTTTCATACTGATTCAGAAAATGGCCTGCTCTGGCTTGTTTAGTGATACTTACATATTTGCAAAGTTTCCAGTAGAGCTCTGTGAGTTGTAACTCCAGAGATAATACTATGACGAAGATGGGCACTGTTATTATGCAGACCCAAAATAGTGATGTGCCAAAAGTTTGTCATTATGTGGAGCTTCTTCCAAGCAAATAAAAATTTATGGATGGAAAAAAGTTTCCGAGTGTAGCACCCTAACCATTACCTCCTGATGTGGCCTTGGACCAAAAAGGAGTTAACCCTTCCACTGTATTTAGAGAATTTTTTTTTTTTTGACTGGGAAGTGGGGTGTGGTTTTTTTGTGGTGGCAGTGGACCTCCTGTAGAAGCTGTCAGCCTTATTTCAGGGACAGTAGGTGAAACAGATGTTTGAAAATTGAGCACTGAAAATAAGAGTGTGGCACATTAAGGAGAAATGGCAGAGGAGTAATAGGAAGCAGTTCTCATGCTTTGTTAGCATCCCTCTGCTTTTACCCATGCTTGCTTCTGACGGAGTCCATGTAGCACTTTCTGGTGCCACTGGTAATATTTGTTCTCATATGATTCAATTTGTCTGTGTAAGTTTAATGTGATGGGTTACCATATGGCACGATTTTGTTAATGTTAAGTGGCATATTCTGTCCCCATATGATTTACAGAATCAGGTAATGTCCAATTACTGAGTGTCACTTAAAGAAATGAAGGGACTGGGACTTAAAAATCTGAAATATGTGGAAGGTTTTCAATAATTATTTTTTTTTTTTTAGCAAAAATGCATTGCAGGTACTGGGGAAAATATGCTACTGCAAGCAGTGGAAAATGCTTGCAAGCAAATGGGTACTTCTGGGCAGGGAGAATGTGATTTTTATGGTTTGTTTGTCTAGCATATTATTCTGCTGTAACAGATGTTTCTTAATAACTGTTTATCAGTTGATAAATTAAAACAGAATTAATTGAGTGACTTGTGCTTAATCAAAATTCACTTTTTTCCTTAAAGTCTCTTACTTAAGAAAAACACAAAGTGCAGAGAAAAAAGGGGAAATTATTTATTACCAACTTAAAGTTTTAGTTCAACTTTGATCTAAGTTAACTTCTTTCTGGCAAAAGTGGTGGGTTTTTTTAGGGTTTTTTTTTTGCAAAGAGGAAAAGTATAAGTATGTATTTTCAGGGGATGAAAATACTAATGCATACTAAGTATCATATTTTTTAATTCTTCCCTAGTAGTTCTTCCTTACTTTTATAGCAAAAGTTGTAACAGATGATCTCCAAAGAAGGAGAGGCTTGTAAATTAAACATTTAAATTTATATGTGTGACAAGAGTTTTCCAGTCTAGGTTTGAACCTTCATTTGTTCATTATGATGTTTTTTGATCACTTCCGTTTTTTCCCTTCTCCCTGACATTCCTATGGTGTTCACTTTATGTGCATGCTAAAGTTATAAAAGCAGATTTTTAAAAATAATTTTTATGTGTGTAAATGCATGGTATGGATCTGAAGAGTTTTTTCTTTCCACCCAAGTGCCTCATGTGGCTAATGTATTTACTAGTTATATGCAATCTGTGAGAAATGCTTGTTAGGCAACGTAATAACTACAGCTTTGGGCAGCAGGATTTGTTGTTGGAATTTGACAGGTCATGCATAAATATCCCATCACAGTATTGTCCTACTTACTTCCATCTTGCTTCCATCTCTATAACTATTGCAGTCATGTGGTTAGAAATTATGTGCTTCTCTAATGAGGCTGCTGCTGAGACTAATGATCTGAATGCTCTGTACATAGCTGTTGCCAAATCCACATATATCCTTTCCAATGAATCTTTTCAGACCTGTGTTACTTTAACTAAACTTCTACTTGGCACTGACTGTCTTTGCCTCTGTCCTTGAAAAATAGCACACTAAGGTTAGGGAGGTTAATAAGCTCCAGAAAGAGTGACAGGAAATAATATATAGGCTGCAGATAGGCAGCAGACAATTTCAGCGGAAAAGAGAACATAGAGGCAGACTGAAGCCTTCACCATCTGTGGACAGAAGAGGCAAACCTAGTTATCTGACCGAAACAGTAGCTCTGTACATACCCATAAAACCAGCCATACCCTGGCGTGACCTGCTCATGCCTCAGTTTAGCCCTCTGGCTGTAGTTTCAGTCTGCTTGTGAAAGACAGAGCACGAAAGACTGTTGATGTTCTTTTGTAGCTGCCATCTATGCTATACTAGTTCAAGAAGAGCTGTTTAGATTTGCTCAGCCTTTTTCTCAACAGGAAGGAAGTTTGTCTTACAAAAGTCCAGTAAATAACAGGATTATATATATTCCTATTTGGTTTTGAGAACTTTTAAAATACATGTAAACGTGCTATGACCAGCATAAGAGTGGGTGTGTTTTGCCATGGAGGACAGCTTGTTGCCAGTGGAAAGGCTCAGACTGAAGAAGTAAGCTTTGAGAGCATTCAGACTCAGTGTCATGGTGATATAGAAAAATAGAAAAAAATTGTGAAAATAGAGACTCCAGTTGTCCTTAGCAGATGTCTGGCTACCATGTGTCACATCTGATCCTAATAAGACTACCTTTTTCCAAGACTCTGGAAGGAAAACGGTTTCTTATATTTGGTGTCACAGCCAAAAGCACTGTTGTGACTGGTGTTGGTTAGATACATTGTTGGGAGATAGTATTTCCTAGTGTGAAATAGTAGCTTTTGTATTCAATTATCCACATTGTTCCGGTCTTTTCCATGAACACGAGTGGGTCTGTAAGAGTAGTCATAGGTTGAAAAGATAATAATGGGAAATTCCGCATTGCCAGATCCTTGGTGAATGGTTCACTTCTGTCCTTGATGAAAGCCATCAAAAATGTGCTTGGGTGTTCCTTGAAAATTCTAATTTTGTCTCCTTGATTAGTTGTGTTTTAAACTAGGAAAGCCTGGTAAAGCACAGTAGATAGAGGAAATGAGAAGTTCATTTTCATATCATTTTTTTTCATTTGGCTTTGTTGTGCACTATTCTTGCTGGGGAACCTCACAGAAAATGTAAATAAGATATTTAGGAGCAGAATCTAACTTTAAACAGCAGCAGAATCTGACTTTAAACAGCAAAATCTTATCAATGATTTTGGATTATCTTTTATCAAAGCCAGTTTTCAAAGACACTGCTTTATTAGAAAATTCAATCCTCCTTCTCTTTGTATATAACTTGTCAGAAGAAATTTTTTTTTCTCATGTACATTGATTAAAACACTTTTGTATAGCATAGTGAGTCATTATTTCTAAACCTACCATAGACAAGAAGCTGCTGGTCAAGGGTTTCATGGCAGCTTTACTTTTTAACAGCAGAGAATGGAATCAAAGTGTTGATAAGATTATTACCAAACCTCTGCTTTCTAACTGCATTCTTAATAACAGTTGTTAATATAATGGCAGGTGTTTGATTTTCTTTTTTCATTTTGGTTTTGGGGTTTTTTAGAGGTTTTGGGTTTTTTGTTTTGTTCTGTTTTTAAGTATTTGAGTCTGATGTAACTACTTAGATTTTTTTCAAAAGCACAATTAATGCGGGAAAACTGGCATCCAAGTCTTGCAGTGTGCTGAGCTATGTTTCTCTGGAGTTCTTCCAGAAACCAGAGGTGCAGCTTCAGGCAATGAGGCCAAACCTTTATTCTATGGTGATCAGGCCTTATTTGTAAAGATGCTTTTATTTTTTCAGATAGGTACATATTGTTTCTGGCTGAGTTAAGGAAAAGCTCTGATTGATAGATGTTTATATGGTAGCACTGAACATAGATGAATACTGCATCTATATGCAATTTCTTTCTCATTGAATTTGGTATCGAACAATTGGTAGACCTGGCACTTAAGTGCCCTTTCTATCCTTTTTCCACCCAGAACATGTCATAAACAAGTCAGGAATTTTTTCTTTTCCCTTTCTCCTGCCGCTTCTGAAAGCTAAAAACGTGAGTTAAGACTGTACACTGCCTTTTCAGTATGAATTGCGATTCTATTTTTGTCTTGCTTTGGGTTGGAAGATTAGGTCGGCTAGAACTAAGGAGATATGAAAACATTTTCTCCTAAAGGATGCAAGCAGGTTGAAGAATGAGAAAAACACATGCTCCTATCCAAAGTAGGGATAAATTAATGTATTTTGCTTAATTTTCTTTTTTTTCTCCCTCAGAAATGTGTTTGTCCAAGATTTCTGTTGTGCACTAGGTTTGACTATGCCTATGTTCAGATAAATAGTTGTTGGTCATCCTACTGAAACTCCCATGGAAGCTGCTTGATGGGAGTCTTGTGGAGTTGAGTGAAGATGCATATGAAAGGGCTTTTGCTTTTTGAAGTGGATATATGAAACGGAAACTCTTGAGAAGACAAGAGAGCTAAATGGCTTGTGTTCCTGTTCTAGTGTTAACTTAGTAAAATATCTTGTTATAGTGTCTCTGGTTTCAGAGCACAGGGAATTCTTCTGTGGTTGTTTTTTTTTTTTCTATGGAACTTGATAGCAGTCTGGTTTTGATTAGACAGGGAATACAGACAGTTAATAATAGATGGTATTTAGAGCAGAGAATTTACATACTTGCTAATGACGTCTGCAGTGTCACAGTGATCTTGCTGATGTCCAAGTGGTAAGGCAGTGTGAAACTTGATCTAGTTATTATGTGAAATGTCTATTCAGCTGAGGAGAAAAACCTGGCTTTCTCCTTAACAGTGTTGGAGGGCTTTCTGTTCAGTACCAACTCCAAAATTTCATTTGTGTTTTTAATAAAGACATTGCACTGCAAACATATGGAACTGTTCACAGGTGAGTAATTGTTTTCTAAGAGATAGATGTGGTATAGAACACAATAAGCATTTCTGCAGTTAATTAGCTTGATGAATAAAATTAGTTTCAAATTTTGAGGAAGTCCTAAATAATTGGTTTCATTTCTCTTTTGGTGCCATCTGACATCAAGGTTCCAGCAGTGCCTACAGATGTGTTTCATCCTAGAAATGCCTAGGAAGCATGTGGTCTACATGCAACTGTGCCCATCCATATGCATGTTTTACACAGTTAATGTGCAGCTGTGTAACTCTGCCTCCATTATGCCGTGTTTGACTCTGGTCTCATGAGAAGAGAATTAGCCTGCTCCCTGAACAACCTGAGGAAGCTAAATCTCAGTCTGCTTCATACCTATTCATATTGGCAAGCTGACCTTCTCTGTCATGCAGGGTTTCACATCTCCACACCATCATTAATGCTTTGCTGCTCTCCGTATTTGGTATAAATACATCTGCTGGCTGTAGATTAACTATACAAAAGATGTACAAAATTGTGTACTTCACAATCAGCTGCTTTCTTACCTTCAGGTTTCAGCCTTAAATACAAGCTGTATACTAAGTATATGGAATTATGCAAATACCAAATAGATACATTATGTCAATCTAGTATCTATTATAGCAGTTGTTCAGCAGCTTTCTGCCCCTTTGTGTTTAGAGTAGCTGTAGCTTGTTTTCTGCCTGTTTTGATAGGGAGTCTTAGTGATAGTCAATGTTTGATTGTACATTTGCATGGTAAGAATAGTATGTGGTCTTCAAAGTAGATTAAATCACAACATTCTGAAAAATTGTTTCTGAGAGATGTGTTATCCTACATAAACAGTGCTGTGTGCCACATAACACCAGCACGGCTGTAGAACTACAGGAGGCATTTTGCATCTGAGTGACCAGACTGTACAGACAACACCTAAATCCTCAATTTGAGCACTATTGCTAGTTTTTCCAGGATGGAGAGGACAGCCGGAGAGTTTACAGTGGAGAGGTATTTGCTTCAGTCCAGGTGTGAAGTAATTGAACTGTGTACAGTATGAATGCAAGCTCGTCAGATAAAGCACTCCAGAATCTGATTACATGTGCCAAAAAGGTTTGTTCAGACTGGTGTAGCATAGAAAAAATATCTAGTAGCATGATGGGACATCTCTTCTGAAAGAAAACTTCAAGACTTAAGTCTTAGTAAAAGGTAGTTGGAGATGATTGCTTTGCTAGCACATGATATGTCAAGGAAACTAAGTGCTTAGGAGGAGACCCGTGACATGCAGCGTGCTGAACAATGTCCTTCCAAGCATTAGTGCATTCCATCCTACCCTCTTGTAGTCATCTCTGCTTGAAGCATGTTGCTGGTATGTCTTTTGGATAATGCCTAGATACATCTCTTCATCCTGCGCCATATTCTCTGCTTTTAAAACCCTGCCAAAGTCTGTCATATTTATTTGGGATCCTTAAATGCTTGGAGTCTCTCCCTTTGACTTTAAATTTCTGTAAAAGTGACACAGTCCTTTACCTGCATAGACTCATGTAAGAGAGTAAGAATAGCTTAAATAACTATCTCTTAGCATTAGGACTGTTCACACTGCTTTGATTCCTTTGTCAAATCCTGTCAGTCGGCCAACAGCTACCCAATTAAGCAAACAGAATGAAAAGATACAGAATGTCATTTTATTTATGATGGATATTTTCTCTTGGGTTGTACCAAGCATGGTTGTGAACGTTTGGGGTGAAATTATTCCCCAGCTTCTTGGGTTGATAATTTGCAGTAATGCAGCAATCTAACTGCTGTTGCAAAATTAATCCTTTTTGTATAACACAAGTGAAACTGGACCAACAAGGCTTCTAAGGTAACATGGTGATCTAATATGTATGCTCCATTCCCAGAAGGAGTGTTGCACCAATGCTGAATCACATTAAATCCTTGGGAAATATGCTTTGACTCCAGTTTTGCAAACAAATGAAGATCTAACATCTTAGATTATTCAACAGGTCATTTTTGTTCCTACATAACTGATCTGCAATGTGTGGACTGGCAGACTGGTTTGTCACAACTTATTGTGGTTTCTGAACTTCTGGAGCAGTTATCAGGCAGACCAAGTAGCGTGAGTGTCCTGAGGAAGCTTTGTAGAAGGATTTGTGTGGTTGCAGGGAATTGAAGACAGTAGCCACCATATAGTTCTGGAATTTTGGTCTCTCTTGTGTGTGCCTGAGAAGTGTTTGTGTCTGGTTCAGTACTGGGGTTATCAAAGACAGCAGTTGTTCCTTGAGGTTCGCTTTCCAAACTCTGGCCTATTACCACTTCTCTCTCTCATTGTTTTTGTTCAATGCTTCTTACTCAAACTATATTTGGAGGGAATAGAGGAAAAGTTGCTATTTGAGATTAATGTATTTAGTCTTTTTTCTCTTGAAAAATTCCCACTAATGTGGTACAGCAGTGTGGTAACTTACACTGGAAGTCTGAATTTTTCACGTCCTGGTGGAGGTTAATGCCAAGGAAGAAATTTGAAGTTCAAAGAATTTTATGCAATACAAGGAACTTGACATATGCCTGCCACAAACTTTTCTTTTCCCACAAACCATTCAGATCAGAAGAGGAGAAGTTCCTCTAGCTTTTAAAATTTATTGATGAATAATGTGTTTCTGAATTACATTAAAATGGGACTTAGCCCACTGCCTTGGTTTATGTATTTCATAGCATTTTCCCTTAAACACAACTAATGTTTATATTAACTAGCTTAGATGCCATACATGATTGCACTGTAAGTGCAGGATTTGGCTTTGAAAATAATCCCTATGACAACTGCTCTTTATTTGGAAACTAGAGACAGCATCTTTTCTTTTAGCTATTATTTTAATAGGCTTGATGGTAGTACCAAATAGATGAGGTTTGGGTTTGGTTTTTTTTTCCATTTCAGTGGTCGCAGTGTCACCAAGTTATTTTGCATTGCCCTGACATTTGCAAATCCAGGCTCTTTTTTTATGTGCGTCTACTCCCAACAGTTGTAGTGAGAATGACTACAGTGATTCTAAGTGCTCTTAATCTAATTTGTTGTTGTTCCTGACTTTTGTGCTCTTTTACAAAGCATTTACGAGTACTGACTCACTCATGAAAATGTGAAGAGTGCTTTAATTTACTTGTGGCAGGGGAAGGGAAGGGAAGGGAAGGGAAGGGAAGGGTTCTTCTGATACTTAGAAAGTACCTGCTGTGTGGAGCTGTAATTATCAGAAATATAAGGACAAATCCATCTATAGTTTTTCATTATGTGAAGGAGGCATAAGGACATAGGGTGAAGGATAGACATGATGAAACTGTATCAGCAGGTAGGAAAACACCCTATTGCTATTGTCAGTGTCATGTGTCACATGGGTGAGTCTCCTCACAGCTGTGCAGCTGTTCTCAGGAGGTACCCTGGAGAGGTGAGCAGGCTGGCACAAGTCAGCTCAGTGTTCCCACACACAGCTGTCAGCAGGATTAGCATATTGGGATGCCTGAGCTCTCTGCCACCTGAAAGCAGCTGGGTGGAATGTGTTCAGACACTAGAGATTCAGGAGTAGTAGAAGTTGGTAGAGAAGACAGAAAAAATGGATGATGAAAAGAGAGCATGAATTGTAAGTAAAAAATGCAGCAGCAAAGCATCTAACCATGCTGACAGATGTAAGTGAGCAGTAGAACCTGTGTTATAGATTTTTTAAAAAGATATTTGTACTATAGAGACCTGAGACTTGCCTCCTTGATAAGTTGGTAGCATTGCCATGTGAGAATAGCAGGCTGACCAAGGACGCCAGTCCACCAGTGATGGACACCAGTCAGGCTTCAGGCTCAAGCAACTAATCTGAAAAACAATGCTGTGTTATGTAGTTCTGTTCACTTGGGACTTTCAATGCTAAGCTGCTTTTTTTGAACCTGGCAATTTTGCCTCACCGTGTTCCTTATCCCACTCATTTCTGGTACTCTCTGGCCACTCTTGGAGCCCAAGGATTTGGGTAATAGAAATACAGCAAGACTGTGAATAAGACATTTTCAGGATTTGCAAACATTTGGAATACAAACTCCCCTATGCTTGCAGGGAGAACTTTGAGTAGGTAGTCCATTTGTCTGTCTGTTTAAAATCTCAAACAGCATAAAGCTGCTTATTCATTTTTTTCAGGCAGATTGGGTTCCACTTGAATCTCATTAATTGCCTATTTAGTTGTCATTTGTGTAGACTGAAAATAAAAGCTGATGATGTGTGGTCAAGGGAGAGCTGATCCAAGAGTGAAGTTATGGGAAAATAATAGGGTTTTTCCATATCGGCTTTGTGTATAATTGAAAGAATTGAAAGTCACAGTAATAACGTGAGACTTAGGGAGTAGGAATTCAGTGCCGCTGTGGTGAGGAGTGCTAAGGGTGCTGAAGAAGGCTTAGATATGGAAATAACTGCTCTGTGTGAATGATGCCTTGAGAATCCTGGCATTTGTCCTGTGACATAAGTTCTAGTTTATCTGTGAGGTAGGATAACACCTCATTGGACCTCAATTAAAGTGAAGCATATCTACTGATCTTACTCATCAGAATGCAATAAAAGCAAAAGATCTTTTTGTGCCCTTCCTAAAAGAAGATTAAATTAGTTTGAGAACTTCTGTTAACAAAACTTTTGCCTTAGTAAGAAAAAAAACTGTTCATAGTAAAGACAGTGCCACATGATGGCTGTAGTCTTGCTGCAAAATAGCAGAAATTAAATATTATAATGGAAAGCTTCTGTAAATGGAGTCATTCAGGCCAGGCATTAAATTAGTGGGTGACATGGTTTGGCTTTCCTCTTTAATCCTAAGAGCATTCTATAGTTTTTGTGAAGCTTCAGGTTTCTGCAGGCAAGTGTGTGTATGTATTTGTCATGTCATTTTAAAATACCATCATTCTTCACACCCTGTTATTAATAATAGCTCTTTTTCTCCAAGTTTTCTGGGTTGTCATTTTGTTGGAAAGTTATGAAAAGGGAAGCCAGGGGGAGGCTCTAATGGTACATTGCTTAGCCTTCAGACTCTGGGTCCACAACACACATTTCTGAAGCAGCAGCACGTGCTGTGAAAAAACAGTGCACTGTGGTGGCAGTGCTGCTTTTTAAAATAAAACCAGTGCTTTTTGTACTTGGAGAGAAACCTTTATTGCAAAGATACTGCATGTGGATTCACACAGAAGATGGGAAGTGAGAGGCAAAATAGGACCCATCTTCGTCTTGCAATACTGAGCTACAAATAATCTGCTAAGCACCAAGTGCTGCCATGCAAGATGTTTTTTCTCGTGATTTGCCAATCAAATTCATTTCCACTAGTCATTTGAGTCTGAGTACTGAACATGGAATGCATTTTTCCTAAACGAGACATTCTCTTCAGAATGGAAGCTAGAGCTACAAATTTTATGAGTGCTGAAATATCCATGGCAATCTTTCAATTTTCCGCTTTTCCTTGCTGAAATTCCAGTATTGGAGCTCAGATGTATAGTACTGTTGAGCCAGTAGATTTTTTCAGGATATCAGAAGAAATATAAGTTACAATTTTGTTCTTTAATATATGCTGTATTGTTGATATGTTGCAGTGGCATTCAACATTACTGTGAGTCCTGTAATATACACTTCTATTTCTTTGGTTTTTGTTTGTTTTTTTTTTTTTTTATTTTTCCCCCTGCAGTTCAGATGGAGAAAATGGAACTGATGAAAAAAGAAAGGCTGGAAAATCACCCACTGTGTCACTTCAGACCCCTACCAGTGAAATGGAGTATTTTGATGACCGGAAAAAAGTTGATCTTGATAGGTAATGCCAGAAATACTGTCAGTTTTCTTCTAGTAAGATAATTAAAATGGCTGCAACCCACTTCAAAAGCTGGACTGGGTAGCAATATTTATCAGATATCCTAGGGTTAAGTTGCCCTAGGATATGTGAATTGGAATCCAAGCACCTTCCTTAGTTGCTGTGTTACCTATTGCAAGCAGTCACAATAGAATTTAGACTCTGAGCTGGCTTAGTTCCCCTGTTCTAGGAAAAAATATATTGCACTGTTTGGTGCCACTGCTAGTTACATTCCTTTCGTAATCAATTTGACAGTCAAACAGAGATACAGTTTTAGTCCTGGCCTGTTTCCAGAGCACTTTCATGCTGGAATATTGATTGTCCATGGTAAAACTATGACATAAGTTTTAATTTTGGACTCTGTGCCATATATTGCATCAGATTTTTCTAATGTCTCCACAAAGGTACTCATTCTTCTTTTGTTGGAGTACTGAAATGCATTTTAAGTGCTTCTAAAAGCTAAAATCCCATGTGGATGGTTTGAACCTTTACATCCCTTTCGCTTTGTCAACTGAACAGTCAGTGCAAAAGTCAGTGGTCAGCCTGACACTTGTTTTGGTCACAAGGCAAATATTTTAAAAAAACATAATTTAATTTCATTAAGTATCTTTGAGGAAAAGATATTTGAAGGAATATGTTATCACTTTTTTCCCCCCCAAATATTGCAGTCTTACTTCTCATATGCTATAATTGACTACTTTTGGTGAAGGCTAAATATAAGATTTTTGTCAGGTTCGCAATTTGTTTCAGTTTGACCTGTACTTTATATAAGCACACAAATACATGTACTCACATATTTTTGAGTTTTCTTCTATGAGGGACTGCCTGAACTATGCAGCTGGTTTCTGTGCTAAGTCAGTGTCTAAGTCAGATTGCTATAAAATCTATTTCCTGCTGTGTCTCCATAGCACTTAGGGTTTTTCTTCCTCTCACTCATATGGTGCAGTAATGGAAACTTTTGTAGCACCTTTATTTCCCTACTATATCTTTAGCGCAACATATGTTTCAGTTCATTCAGTATGAGTCATGTGATGTGTTTTTTCTTCTGCTGTTCAGTTAGCATCCTGAGGGCCTCTGAAAAAGAGCTACCTGATTTTTATAGTATGTTAATATGCATTTATTCTGTGCCACATAGATCTCAGAGAGAGTGCTCTCAGAGAGTGCTCTCCTCTTTCTGATTTATGAAACAGTTGTCCCCTTCTCTGTTTGTTTTTCTGAAGAATCCATGCCATTAATTCCTCCTATATAAGACAGCAAAACTGATTCTCCCAGCCATCCACAGAGAATTTGATCTGTACTTGATTTTTTTAAAGTTGTTTGAGGTTTTGTCTGGATTCCCAGTATAAATGGCTGGAGCTGTACAAGTACAGCTACCTATACAGCTGGCACTCAGAATTCCATTTCATTTCCTGTAGGGTTGCTGGTTATCTTAATGATTTCATTACATTACACTACACTACTCAGTTCCATAGCAATCCTCTGACTTGTGTACCTATTCTTTGTTGCACTTTTCTAATGAGCTCGTAGCTTGTGTTACAAGGTCATCACTTTCTGTATGCTGCCTTCCGCCTCAACTACTCAGCTTTTGATCATTTTATCTTGAATTAGTAAGGAATGTGCATGCTTAGTATTGGTATTTCATATGTTGCCCAGAAACGAAGGTGAAGCTAAGCAATGTGATAATTCATTAAGCTGGAAAAATGTTTTGAACTTTTTCTATTTCCTTACCAGATAGTTGGTTATTTAGAATACCCCTTCTAAATTAAAAGGAGACCTTCATCAGACTGTCATAGTCAACAGTTTAAGAAAAGATACACTTCTCTTTATCTCTGCATAATCCTTGATGATTTAGATAAGTTATCTAAAGAATTATTATGTTCCGTGGAAAAGCACATTCTGTTGGTAAAGAATTGGTCTTCTTACCAAGACCAATGAACTGGGGACAGGCTTACATCAAATGCTTTAAATCTTCAGGATCAAGAGCAGCGCAGATAGTCCAGTCCTGATAAGCAAGAGTGACTCCAAGATTGAAAGGAAAAAACGTGCCTCAAATCAGGTAAGGCAGAGACTCTACTTGTTTGCCTACATAGAGTAAAAGTAAACACAACCACTATGACAGGGCTTTTGTTTAGCAGCACTATAGTTCATGGTTGTACAAGGACACAGGTTCCTTTGTCATCAGTGTATTTGAGTCTGGATAAAGCACAATATAGTATTAATAACCACATAGAAAAAAAGAGGATTTCCTGTAAAACAAGTGGGCAGAATGGGAAGGTGTGTGGAGGATAGGAAGTCCTTAAGGTCACTTGGTTGTCAGACTATCTAATAAAGTGTGTGTGGTTTTGTTGTCGGGCTTTTTGTTTTTTAGCTGAAGGCAAACGCACACTTTCATAAGCTGTTTCTAGATGTTCCCATTGATGAGCCGCTGAAACAAAGTAAGTATTAATCCCTGTGTTGTTGTTGTTGCCTGTGGATCCTAGATAATGTTGTTACCCAGCCAATGTGGTGATGTACAAGAGAAGCTACCTAAATTTTAAAAACTTTTAACTCCACTTACTTAGAGCTACAGGGCTTGATCCACATGCAGTGGGCATTTTATTGTAGTCTTGGAAAACTTAAATCTCTTCATGTTTGGTCTATTTGGAAATTGTAGCCCACTTTGCCATTCCTGGAGAGTAGCCTAATCTAATGCAGTGAATCTTTCTTAATAAAGACATTACTTGAGACAGCATTGATCAAGTGATTAGCTTTTTGCTGTTGATGATGTTTTAATGATGTTTTAATGATGTAGTACTTATAAGAAGAGAATTATACGCAGACATGTATAGCAAATATTTCTTGAAAGGAATGCAGGGAAGGTGGTTCATGAGCAAGAAATGGTTTGCTCAATGTCTGTGAAGTAAAAGCAGTATTACTTTACATGTGTTGTATCTCTGTTGGACATCCATTTTAGACAACATCTGTAGAGCTGGAAGTTTAAAGACAAAACCTTTCATTAAAATTCTTTACATTTAAGTAATACAATTACCTAGAAGTTAGTAAAAAGTTCATAGGAAGATAGGTCACATTCTCTCAGAAAAGATTTTTGACCTTTGGAGGCCAATTGCATGTTGCTATTCATTTTATTCATTTCAGTTGTTGTCCTTCAAATACTTTGAGTCTAAACTTAGGCCTGTGACATCATCTGAGCTTGTCAGTATTAGTTAAACTTACTGAAAATTTTAAGGTTTGACAATGTTAATCGAAAGGCATAAACCTAAACATATCATAACTTTGTAAAAAGAACAACAACAACAAAAAAACAAAAACAGAAGCCAGGTTGGCTTGGCTTGGGTTGTGATTTACATTCAAGATTATAGAATTTCTATTTGTTTCAGGCTTTACATGTGCTCTGCAGAAAGAAATTCTGTACCAAGGAAAGTTATTCCTTTCTGAAAACTGGATTTGCTTCCATTCCAAAGTCTTTGGTAAAGACACTAAGGTTAGTAAAATGTTTATATATAGAACAGTAATGCTATTCTTAACAACTTGTTCATCACCAGAAGTTCAAACTACTGTGCAAGGCTAGAATAGTAATACTTCCAAGTTTTATTGAGTACAATCATTATTTATAAGTGGTGTTTGAAATACAGTCTAGAACTGAACACTATTATTATTAGAGATTGAATCTTTTGTTTAAGGTCTTCGTGTCTGAAAGAAACAGATGAGAGGAAAGGATCCGACGAGCCGCAATGAGGGCATTGTCAAAACCATGTAACACAATTTGCAAAAATGTTTCTCTTGGGTTAAGTTCATAAAAGAGGAGGAGGAGCTGGAGGAAGGAAGGCTGTATTGAGGCCTTCAAGGCAGTAGCTGGGGCACTGGAGAGGAGGATCAAGCATATTAAGGGATTTAGAAAGCAAGAATTAAAACTGGCTTCTGACTTGAGTAGCAAAGCTCTCTGAAGGATTCTTGTAGCAGTGCTGTTTTGCATAAACAAAGAACAGGATAAAAGAAAAACAAGTTGGCAAGGTTTTTATTTGTGAGCCCAGTGTGCAGATCAGAACTGAGAGGTGAACTGTGGGGAAGATCATAAACTAGTCTTTCTTGGTGATCCACCTAAAGCTTAGTACCCCTGAGGTGAATGATACGCATACAAAAAAATCAAAGACTTGGGTCTGTTGATTTGGAGATTTTGGAGTGCTCTTTGTTTACATAAACTGCTTTGGTTTTGACTGCATCTAGGGAAACAGATCAAAATGCTTGAAGGATTTCTTTGGCTTCTTCCTTTCAGGTGTATCCTTGAACAAAGCTTCCGGTTAGATCCAGTGATCTAGGGGTTGATCTAGGGGTTGAGATTATCTCATTTCTCTGGGGTCAAGTGTTTTGATGGTGTACCATCTGTTGTTAACGGGCTTTTTATAAAGTATAAAAGTCTTAAAGATTGTTTAATATTATTGATAGCGTATTGTCCATGGTGACCTTATGGGTTGTTGTCTTCCACCACTTGGCCCAGGACTGTTGTTGATTTCTAGTTAATGGATTCTACTAGTCATAGACAGTACATTAATGTGGATGGTGTGTATGGTGAAAGCTGTATGACACAAAATAAAAAACAACTGGTTGACTACTGTCATTCAATATTAGTAACAGCTATCTTTGTAATTTCTTAACATTTAAGCTGCTGTACTAGCAGTCTTTGATTCACTGTGAACAATTGCAGCTACTTCAAACTGTGGAACGGCTTTGTAGTGCCAACTAAGCTAAATGTATACAAGAATATGGTAGAACTTTGCTGAGTAGAAAAACTGGTAAAAATATGCAGAATGATGATGATGTAGTACTAAGAAATTATTTGTCAACAAGGTTTTTAATTCAGGAATATATACATACTTACATATATGCTGAAGAGGAAAAACATTTTACAAGATAGGCTAGAATAAACACTGGAAATGTAATTATAGCAATATTGCAAATTACTCGGTTCTGGGTCTTATTTTCAGAAAACATTGTGGGGAAAATTAAGAGTGAAGGAGATAGTCCTTATCATTTATTTACAGCTTCATTCTGCTTTTAGAAATACCATCAAGAAAAAAGCTTGAAAATCAGGGATATAGTGAAAAATGATGTCGTGGGAAAGGGAGGAGGAAGTCAAGCTGGACAGGAAGAGGAGCATTCTTAGCAGTCAGATACACTGACAAAGTTTTCAAGACACAAAGCTTCTGTTGATTAAAACTTGTAAAACCATATAAGCTTAGGGATTAAGTGTTTCATTGTGAGAAACAGCAGATCTACACATTCCAATTAATTTTTGATAGGAGTTCTAGCTGCATGTCTGGGGTTTTTTTCCTGAAAGCTTTCATGCAAGGAACAGCTATGCAATTCAGGAGTTTTGAGTATGCAGTAAAAACAGTGTGTATATTCAAAAGTAAAAGATTGCTTCTTCAGGATTGAATAGGCATTGAAAAACTTTTTTCCAGGTAGCACTCATTTGGCTGTATATGTTGGCCTTGAGTCTTTCTTGGATTTAGACACTGTTTTACCCTTTTAAATTACTTTCTATGTTGCCTGCAGGTAAACCTTTTATTCTGAAACAATTACTGTTCCAGATAAAAGTATTTGTGATCAAACAGTGATTCCACCCCTCCAATCTAGTGCTGTGGGAGCAGTGCAGTAAGCAAGTGCTGAATGCACACATTAGTTTTGATTACAGTGATGTTGTCCATCTAAACTGCACACAGCAGAATGCCGTTTACATCTCTGATTTAAAGTTCTTTAAGGTGAATTGTGAACTGAACCAGCTAGAAAACTTGTAAGCTGCTTTCTTGTAGCAAGATTTGTGCTCAAGCAGTATTTAGCAGTCTTGCAACCAAACTGTTATTTATGGAGATTTTTTTTTAACCTGGTACATTTTTTCATTTCATGATTTTGTGTTACTGTTCTGAACAAAAGTTCAAGAAACTGCACAGAGTAAATTCATGCTCCTCCAATGGCATATTTTAATTCAGTGCTGTGATTACTAACTGAACAAATTATAAACACTTTAACCTTTCTTCCAAATTTCTCAGGTAGATCTGAGAGACTGTGCCAAAGATATTTTTAAGAGGATCTGTTTCTTAATCATGGGTGTTATTATATTATATACATATCCAGGATTATTATATTTGCCTAACTCACTAAATCTCTAGGCTTTTCAACTCACTCTCTTCAAACAGATTTTTTACTGTTGTAAATTGGTATTTACAGGAAGAACCCATGCAGAATATCTGAAGTAAAATACTCTGAAACTTAGCAGATGTTACTCTGATGTGGTTGGATGTAAACATAAAGGAGGAAGGAAAGTTGAGAACTTTTCAGTGTAAATGTAAACTGCCTCCTTGGCACACACAGGAATCAGTTGAAGTCAGCAGGTGTGCCAGTATTGGGTCTTTCAACCTTGCTGAAGGATGAGCTGTTTACTCACCTGCTTGTTGCAGATCTGTAAGTGGTGGGAAGACTTTTATGCTCATTATTCAACAAGCTTTTCTTGTCTGATATGTTCTGAAATATTTGGTTTCTAAACAAAGAAGTATAGCTTTAAGATTGGTTCATTTTGCTGATCTGCAGTGCACTAAGCGCATAGTCTTGTGAGAGCCAGAAGGGATCAGGAAAGGAAGACACAAACAAATTCTTATTTTACATGAAATAATAGTAATCAGAAGGGCAGTGGAGACATCTTTAAATGGTGAGTGTTGAAGGTCTGGCTTATCCCAGTAGCTGGGCTGGCCCTGCGGGAGAGAGTGTGATGCAGATTTGTATGTGAGTATTGGGATTCTAATGCTGCATTTACCTTGTTTCAGATTAGTATACCTGTGCTGTCAGTGACCCTTCTGAAGAAAACCAAAACTGCCCTTCTTGTGCCAAATGCTCTGATCATAGCGACAGTGACAGATAGGGTAAGTACTGATAGAGGACAAGGCATTTCAGTGAGAAAATAAATAAAATCTCTGTTTACCACGTGGTCTCTGTAATCATTCATTCCCTGTTTTCCAAGAACTCATAGCACCAGAGGAACTGGAAAAGCTGAGTCAGGAGGTGCATGCACAGACGGTTACCTTCTTTGTTAGCAGCTCTGTCAGTGTTCTGCCATTTACTTGTATCTCTTACCTAACCAGTCATACTTTAGACACACAAAAACTGTTGCTTACAGTGATATTCAGGAATTGTACTTGCATCAATCAGTAGAAAATATGATCATCCTATGAGCAGCTTCAGAAACAATGCATTTTCATTACGCAAATATTCTGTGGGTGCAGGAGACAGTACATAAAAGCAAGTTTGGGGTTTTGTTTGGAGTTTTTTTAAGGGTTAGGTAAAGCATAGCATGAAAAGCGTTTTAAAAGAAAGAACAGATCTGGATTATGTTCTTGTTCCTGCAGCAGAACATGGTAACTTTTATGTGCCTGTTCTGTGTTTGTGTGATAAACATCAAGTCGAAGGCTTAGAAAGGACCACAGGTTTTTGCTGCCATGCTTTGTTACTTGATCACCAGCAAAATCACCTGTCAAGTTTTATTTAGATAAGAAGAAAACTGTATGTCTTTTGCAAACAGTCTTGGAACTTTTATTTTGCAGTACATGTTTGTCTCACTACTCTCCAGAGATACCACCTACAAGCTATTAAAATCTATCTGTACACATCTTGACGTAAGTACTAGCGGCAGTGAAGATGGTATGTAGTTTGTGTTCATTATTACTGCTATCTTGCTGGGAAATGGTACTTTCTGCTTGTGTTCCTTGTTGACAGTGCTGCTTTTTTTCAGGATACAAGCATGGGCAACAGTCCAAATCCCTCTTCTGCAGAAAACAGCTTCAGGGCTGATCGCCCTAGAACTCTGCCCCTGGTAAATGGCTTAGAAGTTTGTTCTTTTATTGCATCCATCTTTCATTGCAAGTACTATTTATAATGCCTGAAGAAAGGAAACTGAAGAAAATCATGACATCTGTTTCTAAAATTTCCATGAGTCTTTAAGCTGGAAAACAGTTGGAATAATTAGCATAATTATCTGTGACGTGCAGTTTATATACATGTGTATGCTTTGGATTTATTCAAGGTCTGTGTGTTCTCCATATCTCTGTCTAGCAGTCGGATTTCACTGTCCTGACATAAAGTCTGCCATGGACAGTTTTTGCAGTGTTTCTAGTAGCAAACCTTCCTCTGTAAAACAGTTGCTCATCTGAAAGAGCTGTGAAGCTGCATGTGATAACCAGTCTAAGTCTATGGACTTGCCCTAGACTTCACAGCTTGTCTAACTTAACAGTCTTTCTTATAAACAAGGTAGGAGATGAAGCTTGAATTCTGGTGATGTTATGGAGCTTATTTTTTAGTTTGATCTCAACATGTTGATGTCAGAGATTGTTCCTGGTTAAACAGTTCTAAAGCTTGGATCTTTGGTTCAGATTCTAGAGGAAATTAGATTGTTTTGATTTAGAACACGGCTGAGCCTTTTTGTGATTTGTTCTCCCCATCAGGATTTCAATGAAGATTATTCTGATCTGGATGGAATAGTGCAGCAGCGAAGACAAGAGATGGAAGAGTCCAGCAGCACAGGCTCACAGACACCAGAGCTGGAGTGCTTCCAAGGTGAGTGGGATCATGGAGCCCCAAGAGAAGGAGAATGGACTAGCTCTCAGTTTTGCATCTGTATCCCCTTCTGATGTGGAATCTAGATTTGTTTTGTCCTGGAGAATTATGTGCATTTTGAGATCTTCCTCAAGGCCCCAGTATCTGCATTTCTGTTACTATGGCCCTCTGCGATCCAGACTCAGGCAATGACTTTGTCATCAGCAGATCTAAATTGTTGCTGCTGGTTCCAGTTGCTTAGCCATGTGAACAGAGATAGAATGTAGGAGCCATTCATGCTTTAAAACACAAAGGAAAAACAAACAATCAAAACCCATTCTAAAGTAGTGCATGTCACAGTGCAACTTCTGATCTATACCAATAACACTTTGTACTATGGTCACTTTTGGTCATCAAGGTTATTTTTGACATGTTTTTTTGTGGGGTTTTTTAAACACTCATTTTATTCTTTGCTACTATTAAGATACTTGAAGATACCATCCAAAGTTGTTCTTTCTTTACCACACTCTTTGTAATCTCTTGTCTCAAGTTCTTCACCTAACTGGCAACTGTTCTTCATAACTCATTTCATAACTTCATGAGTACAGCAATACTTGTTTTGTATAGCTCATCCTGAATGTTGTTATGAAAACCTAGAGTATTCTCTTATACAATTAATATATATTAAGATATTAATGTGTTGTTATGCTGTTAGTACTCTGTGTTCCATCTTGACTATAATTTGTATAAGAAACTGCTGAAAGATACTGTCATTTTTTATAGCAGTTCTCTGTCATGTTATTTTTTATTAACTCCTTTTTGCTCTGTGTCTTTTGTTTAGCCAAATGATTTGGAGTTATTTGCTTTCATTGATATTTTACGTTTGCAGTGCATCTGTACATTTGCAGTACATTTGCAGTGGTGCTGTTCATTAAATTGTGGCATCATCACATGCCACAGAGTGCTTCTAAATATTTTTTTAACTTGCTGTCTTACTTCCTGATGGCTAGTAACTACTTCAAGCCATTTCTTTTTCCACAAATGAAAACAAATATCCAGGCAAAGAACCATCCTAGGAAAAGGAATTGAAAGTGGGTGTGAAAGGTAGCATGTCTGTCACTCATGGTTGTTTTTTGTGCATCATTAGAGCAAGTCCAGGGTAAACAGGTACAGCATGAAACTGAGTGTGATTAGATTTTTCTGTTCCAGTTCTTTCAAGATACCACTGGCATTTTTAAAGACAGTCTGGATAGGAAGTTTTAATGTCCTTTTTAAAGTAACAATGCACTATCCCCATTTGGTGTTGCTATTAAAGTAATTTGGAATTACTCTAGCAAATTCAGGCCTTTCGAGAGATTAGTTTTGTGACTATAATCTTCTGCCTGGAAATTCAATAGTAGCTTTCAAGATTTTCATGGGTTGCTATCTTTTAAAAGATCTGGAATATAAATGCAACATATATTATCTTCTTTCAATCCAAGTGCCTCTTTTTATTTTGTGTTGATGTGGAACTAGTACGTAAACCGTTTCAAGGATACTAAACCAACTTCTGCTTTTTACCCAAAAGTACAGAAATACACCTTTTAAAATTTTCCTCTTTCGTTATTTCTTGACCAGAATAAGCTATGAACAATTTCACCTCTATTAAAATTCTTTCTTTTGACAGATTATCACATTGTTGAAACAGAGACTCATTTGAAAGTTTCCAAGCCTGAGGCCAAGTCTGTTCGTTCAGATGCACATAGTAAACGTGGGCCTGATGGAAAAGCCCGAAACAGTCCTCGAAATGGTAAGAAATCAAGGACAGATCTGCAGCTGGAATAACTTGAGATAAGTTTGCAAAGTACATCAGTTCACATAACATGGAAGAGCTCTTTCTTGTTTCTCCCTCTACATTATCTGTTGCATTCTTCAAAACACTGTTTATATTCTGTGGTCTGCTCTGCTCAAAGTAAGACTTGGTTCTTTCCCTTGCAGGCCATTCTGAAGCCTTCAGGTTCCTCCACAAAGTGAAGTCCCAGAAGCTCTTATCTCTGAACTATGTACTTGTATTTTATGCAATTCTGTAAGTTAGCAATAACAAGATGGTCAAAAACTAGGATTTTCTTATGTTTACGTGATTGATATAATGTAAGCATGATTGATATAATCTAAGCTGTATTTGAGAAAAGGAAATTATTGGGAACTGTGGCCTCACACTTCCCAGAAATATGTATATACATACGTACATATATACATATATACATATGTATATATATCTATATAAGCCTGCTGCATCAGGCTTATACTTAACTGGCCATTTACTTTTAAAAGCAAAGGGTCTTTTGGTTCAGAAAATTTTAAAAATATTTAAGTACTTGCAGAGGTTCCTTTTGCCTGTCATTTAGCAAAAACATACTCAGGTTTGAGATTTTCATAACTGTCTGAATGCCATTGATGTTATTCCTGAGATGTTTCTGAGAACAATACCTTTATTATTGAACATGTGCAAGTAATAATTTAAATGGCTTTTAACAACAAATTTGTCAGGTGCTGCTAAAGTTTCCTTAACTGATACACTTTATTTTTCTCTCTTACAGTGTTTGTGTTTTAATACTTTCTACCTTCTACATGAGATACAAAATCAGTGTCCTGGAGGAACGCCTTATGTCCATGACAGCCTTTGATTCACATATTAAGGAGTAAGATAAACTCTGGAAAAGCATTGGTGATTTAAAATCTTTTTCCAGAGCAATGATTCCATGAAAAAGGTGTAACTTCCGTCTTCAGTCTTAGTGTAATTTGATTAGTATATTAGAAACATACTTCATGCTCTTTGAGCTAATGCGTCTGTCTTGTTTGTATAAAGCTTTGTGTTGTCTCTGTACCACTTATAAACTGATATCCTGTCTTTCTGAAATAAAAAACCCCACACTAGAAAACCAAACCAAAGCAAAATCTGAACACACCACGGGACACTGTCTGTGTATTTGAAGAGGAAATAGGGAAAGGGACCATAGTTACATCAGTAATTCCTTTCTGTAACTGAAGTCATGGCTGTCATCTGCCCCTGCAGTTAGTTTTTTTGGATTTTTTTTTGTCTCCATGTTGCATAAATAGGAATATGCAAACATTAAATGGAGAGGCAGAGCAGAGGTATGTGTTTTTTTTCCACAATAGTTTACCTCTATAAGCTGTGTGGGCTCCCTGCTCTTGTGTTTGGAAGTTAAACTGGATACTGCTGAGAATACTAATCAGTTTATTGAGCATTAGATTTTGCATTAACTCTTCTCCCCTTCTTATAACAGATTTTTTTTCCCTGAGCTGCTCTGAAAAATATGGCTTTGAAAGTCATTTATAAACTCAGTGCAAAACCTGCAGCCACATGCAACATGAGTGGAAATGATGACAGCTGGAAAAGCACCACGTGAAAAAGAGAAGGGAAAAATAAAATTCAAGACAGAACTGACTCAGGCATGGTGGAACTGTTTGTAAAGTGGTTCAAATTTAGCAAGCTCTTACATAAGTGTGCTTTTAAATTCAGCTTTCTTTGATTACCCATCTGTGACAAAACAGGTCACTTTGACATTGCACTTGTGGTCATATCAGACAATGACTGTGCTGTTTATGATCCAACTGGTCTCAGCTGTCATCTGTGGAAAGCAGTAGGATTTGCATATGTCAGAAGACAGAGCCAGGTTCTTTATTAAAAAAGGGATAGAAGGAGATGCTCTATCTATGCAGCCTTGCATTTATATTTTACCATTTTATAATCCAAGAAGTGGGATAAACCTGTCCCACATATTAAGCAATGTCAAAAGCCTTTTTTCTCACTTCTGGCATATTTTTATTAGCAGGATACTGTATCCCTCTTCAAAAACACTAACACAATAAAGTCCTGATTCTGTTGCTCTGATCCCAAACAGTACAAGATACAGGAAGGAAGATCTAATGTGCACTTCTGCTGTGTCAAGGGCTTGGGCTTTCCAATTTCCTCCAAGTCACAGGATGTGGAACTTACAGAACTTCTCAGGGGAAATAGCTCAAAAGTGTTCTATCCAAACTTCTGGAGAATGACATTCCTAGTGCAGTTTACAATTTTGGCGCTGTTTCCATCTACATGTGTGTCCAGTTCTGTTTTCCTCATTTTTTGAGTCTGTCATACTTACATTTTATTCTATTTGACAGACATCAAGTGCACCAAGATTTGGGATCTCACCTGCAAATTAATGCTGATGCCCTTTGTGATGAGTTAACTGCTAATCTTAGAAAATTGGAAAAGGTAACATTGTATGATATAATGCAAATGCTGATAGACCAATTGGGTTCTTGCTGTGTTTCTGTGATCTTGTATCTTAAAAAGTGTTGAGTTACCCCAAATTTGATACCAAGAGGTGGCATCTTTTCCTAGACAAAGGACTAGTTTTCAGACTATAAATTAACTCTAGTATAAACATTGGTATGTGTAAAAGCTTTGCCTTGAACTGAAGCTTATAACCAGGCCAAGCGTCCCTGAGGCAGACACTTCAGGGGTGATTATTGCATTACGTAGTGATCTCAACTTTTTTTTTTTCTTTTTTTTTTTTTAGTCCATCAGGGCTAAGGATTTTAAAATCAACCTTTATTGGTATTTGATTAATTTTTCTGTCTGGGGCTTTTTTGGAGTTTTGGAGTTTTGATTAAGAAAAGTGGTGCTTGCTTACATATGCAGTCCGCTTCTTCACACAGAGTGGCTGAGATCTGCTTGTTTTATTCCAGTCACACAAATGCTGCTGCACCTGTTGTGCAGTTCCCTATACCTGACCTTCACTTTTTACCATTCTCTTATTGGAAAGCTAAACATATTTGGTGACTTAAATTGGAAGCCTATGCGAAACAAGTGGCTGTGCGGACCTTATTTCCTTATTTGGTGTTTTTCCCCTTTCTAAAACACTTTACCAGAGACTCCACTGCTCTCGTGGCTGTGCCCTGGGGTGGGTCTGCTGGATGCTGTTGGAATGGCTGTCTCCAGCACAGGGCAGCCCCTGGCCCTGGTACACTGCTGCTGCCCCTGCAGACCTTGCCCCACCTGCCTCCAAACCTTGACAAATGCACCCAGTACGGGTGGGTGAGATGCTGTGTGTTGGGTACACATACACAGGCAGAGCACGACAAAATCACTAGTGGAACAAGACCAAAAGTTACTTGAATTCCTTTGTGCTTGAGTCACATGGGATATTTTTGCCTCTGTTTCTAAAACTGAGTCTGTGCCGAAGTCTTTCAATGCCTTTTTTCCCCCAAACCAAATTTTTCAAATAGCATAAAGCTAAGAATATAAAATATCACTGTTTACATGTATGGCATAGGTTTTAGAAATATTGCCAAAAATTAGTTTCTTCCCCCACATCATTACCCTCTTGGCTATGGAAATCTAGAGTAATGCTGGCTTAACCCCTCTGTATTTTCTGGATAATAACAGTGCGAATACAAAGGAAAAATGATCTGGTAACCATACAGTCTTCAGCCAAATTAGGTCATTTTAAGAGGTTGCTGCTTTCTGGCTGTCTGGGACAGGCTGGCAAGATGGTTCATAGGAGACCTCATTTCAGTGGGAAGCCAGCCAGCCAGCCAGCCCTCTGCAGCAAGGCTAGGCACTGTCCCACTCCCTTATATAGTCTCTGCTTGGAGACAGTAATGAACAGCTGGATGGTTAGGTCATTCAGCTGTTCACAGAGAAGTGACCTTCTGTCCTGAATTAGAGTCTTAAGTGGTGTGCATTTTTTGTTTAGTGTCTTGCTTTGTTTAGTGTCTACAGGATTGGAGCCTTAAAGACTTACCTTTATCTGCCATATATTCAGGGCAATGAAGTGCTCTGCATACAAGCTAAATCAGAATTGCCTGTAGCTGCATATTGCCACATCCTGTTCTAATCTAGATGAGCAGTGGTTAGAAATCTAACAGCTTTTTGTTCTCTGAGCAAAGTTGCTGCAGCTGTTTACCAGTTTCATATGCCTTAGTGAAAAGTGGCTGCAGCAGCAAAGGTAGCATACATGTTCTAGTATAATTTATCACGTCTTCCTTACTTTCCCTGTGACCACAGCACTGTAAACTGGAGCACTGAGATTATCTAGATTAAAAACTAAAAATTACTCTGCAGTTACAAATTGGTTAATGCACGAATATGTAGCAATGACTTTTTCAGTGAGACCTTGTGATTTTTACAAGTTCTCCTTCATACTTGGAATCAAGGAACTGCCATTGTTTAGCAGAATTCTGCTAACTTGTCTTTTAATTGCATTTAGCAGCTTGTTAAAATGCAGCATGTCTATCAAAGGATAAAGCATTAAGTTGTGGGAGGGAAAATACGGCCTAATATTACTCATTCCCTTACACTAACTTACCAAGCTAAGCTAAAAGGAAATTCCTGTTTTCATGTTAAGCAACTCTCATAAAATTAGGTGCTTCTTACTGTTTCCCTTTCCTCAAAATGTCCTTCTTGAGAAAGGTGTGCATCTGGGATGGAAATCATGACGTAGGACTGAAAAGTGGTATCTTTGAACAGGAAGTACAGTGGCTCCTCAAATTAAAGCCTGAAAGTAGCTGTGACTAAATCTGTAACCAGTGCCAGCAAGTTACTAAGATACTGAGATATTGAGAATGTGTGTGTCTGGGGATGTGACCCACTCCATTCCCTCCTCTCTGCTTTTAAGGACAAGGAGATGAAAAGTGGATAAATAGGCTGTGTAAAAATAGATCTGTTCAAATTATTCTGGAGGATACAACTGGCTGACATTACTTTCATTGCAGCTAAAGGGAGATAGCCCACAATCAGTTCACTGTATCTGGTAAATGGGACATGTCTGGTAATGGTTACAAGGCTGTACTTTACTGTGCACATATCATGGCTGAAGCTGTTAAAAACTATTTGAATTATCCATTTAGCCATAGAACTATGACTTGGGAGTTTGAGGCTTTTACTGGATTTTGATCAAGGTGAAAATAATTCATTTTCTTGTCCCATTGCTTCTAGCTCTGATTTTTATTTCTGTCTTATGACTAATGGTGGAGACAATCTATAGGAGAAAATTTGAGGGGATATTCATTATATGAAACTTGCTGGTTGATTGTCTAGGTGTTACATTTGATGCACTTTTATTACATTTACAATAAGGGAAGCATTTAACAGGAATACCAGAGGTATGAAAAGGTGTGACAGAATTAACATGCAGACAGAGTATATTGAAGAGTGTCTTGATTTTTTTTTTATTTAAAATGCAGTGTAACACTTCTTGCCTCACAACTTATTCTCTCTCTTTTTCTAAGATACAGAACAACTTACAAAAACTACTTGAAGATAGTGAATGAAACATCAATGTTCTTGGACTGCTTCAGACCTCATTCTTCTGTCTCGACAAGCTGTTCCAAAGGAGCTCTGCTGGCCAGAGTTCAAGCTTCTTTATTTTCAGTCCAAGCCAAGCTTAAACTACTGTAAAGCTCATGTCATAATGCAAAAAATTCAGTTGATTCTTCAGCATGTATCTATATATTTTGCAAACATATATGGTTTGGTCTACATGTATCTATGTTTTAAAAATGTGGGGATTTTTCTTTGTTGTGTGTGAATTAATGGATTTTATAGCTTGCTTCATTTTAGAGTTGCTTTCACCAGTGCAAGCCTGGTACATATCCTTTTACCTCAACATTTACTTTATGCCTATTGTCATACAAGTGTATACGTGAAGAATGTCAGTCATGATTCATGTACTGAAGTGTTGTGTGAATGAGCAGGTATCTGTTTTAGCTGTGATTATGGATTGGTGCTGTGCTCTTATTTTTACTTACTTCTCTGCACCCTGACATCCCAAAGATCAGAAAACAGATGCCTCTGTGTTTGGGTATGCTAAGTCATGAATGTTTGAGGTCTGCTCAGTTCTCCAGCACTGTAAAAAGGCTCAAGTCCACTTTTTGTGACACTGTATCACCACTGAGGGTAAGGTCTGTTTCTGCTGGGCATTCAGGTTCCATTGAAGTCAAGCCTGAAATCTGTATGGACTTGCCAATTTGCAATCAAGTTGCTTATGAATAGCAATATGGGTGTGACACACCTGCACAGCTTAGAAAAACTGCTTGTTTTCTGTCCACTCATGTGGTCTCTGTCCTTTAAGTTAATCAGTGCGAAGGTCCTCAGTCAGCTTTCCTTGGAGTTGCATGGGGTTTTGGTTGGCTGAGCAAGTGCAATTTGTAGTCCAGTAAATGGAAATCTGGTCTTGGTATGTGACTCCAGGGACTGGATATTTCCACATAATGAGAACTGGCAAATTAATGGTGCAGCAATACAAACAATCAGTAGAGTGAATGAAAAAGTGGACACCTGCTTCATTGTATCACATACTGTTTTTTTCCCAGAGTGCCTAAGATGGGGATTTTTAGCTTTCTGATTCACCAAGCAGGCTCATTAGTTTTTAAAAAGCAATATTTAGGATAATAACTACTATCTGTGAAGTAACAGTATTGTTTATAATATGCTATGCATTTTATAACCATTTCTGTGAAATGTACCTACTTTGTTTAAATAAACTTTTTAAAACCAGCGACTCAGTACTATAATTTGGATGAACCCATGTCCATCCATCGGTTTTAGTCAAATGTGATGTTCATGAGGCTTTATACCTCATGGTACAGTTTGTGCAAAACCCAGCACGCAACACAAGGGGTTGGGAACTGCATCCTGCTGCAGTCCTTCCTCTGACTCCATTGTGTGTGGACTTCTTTCTGGATCTCAATAACAACAGTAAGAGCAAATTTGGCCCCCAGAGTTTTGGGGACTATTAATAGTTTTCTCAAGTTCTCCAGGTTTCTCAAGTTTCCTCCTTGGAGGATATTGGATGGGTATCAGAATGCCAAGGAAGATTAGAGGGCTCTGAGGGCTCTAACATGCCTGCCTGGCTCAAGATTCCACATGAGCACAGTATGTAAGAAATTATTGAGATTTTACTGTTCTCCCTATTGAAATACCTGCTTTTGCTTCCTCAGCTATTGTGACTTTATTGGAAAACTCAGCTTCACAAGAAAACTGTTGAAAAAAAGTTTGGTTTTTTCCATTTTTCCCCCTACTCTCCGCTACAGTTGCACAGTTTATGTAATGTTATGGACTCTCACCTCATCCTCTACCTTCTATTGTTCCCTCCCTTTAATTCTTTATCAGAAGTCTCTAGCTCTGTGGTTGAAAAATTGATGCCATGAGTCACTTTTATCAAAGGAACTACAAGAAGACTTGGTTATATCCAGCAGCTGAACTGAGTTAGCCTTTTACTTACCTTACATTGTCAAGTCTGTGCTTTTCTACAGAAGAACAGGGACAAAGAGAGATAATAGGTGCCTTAAGTGAATCAGGCAGGCTAAGGCCTTATCATTAGCCATATGGAATGCAATAATTACTGTATGGAATGAGCAATCAGAGGTGGTTGTGTGCCCTTTAGCCTGCTGCAGCAACATGCCAGGGGAGGCGAGTCTGCGCAAAGGTGTAACTGTTCTTCTAATGCAGGAAAGTGAGCTGTGCTCCAGAGAAAGGATTGGATTGTGACAATTCAGTCACAGCAGCCACGTGAGTGCAGTGGCACAGTTCTGTGCGACCCCTGCCCTGGTGCTACCCTCACTCCGCCTTTTCCTAGAGGGAGGAGGAGCATGTCTCAGGATGTCACATTCTTCAGGCATCAGGGCACAGGTGGGCAGCATGCAGTGTTCAGGTACCCCAGGGAGGCCTGCAAGGCCCCACGTGGAGAAAGCTTAGAAGGGAGTGGAGTGAGTTAAATCCTGTGATTTAGGCTTTTAGGCTTGGGATGGAGGGGGTTTGCCCCAGTGTTTAGGAGGGAAGTACTAGCAGCAAGGGATAAGCAAGGAAAAGCTGCTTCCCGCAAGGCTAGGAGTCTGTTAAAGAGCAGGGAGACTTATTCCAGTATCTGTGGCAGGTAGTGTATACAAAGGCAACGAGGAGGGGCTTTGCCTTTTGGGAAAAGCGCGAGTTTGCAGAAGTAGATGGGAAAGGTGTGTGACTTTAGGGAAGTCAAAGATGCACAGAAAATTCTTAGCACGCACTCTTAGTAACAATCATTCATAATTTGCTGCATAGACTGCATAGAAACCTGCTTTTAAAAGACAGTTTTAAAATTTCTTTTGTGTTTGTTTTTCCTGTTTTGTCTGCCTTTTGTCCTTGACAGCACAGAGGCTGAAAACAAAGAAGAAAAACAAACAAGAAAAACAGCTGAGTTCTACCAGCCGTGCAGGACTAGTAATTGGTAGTGCCAGGTTCTGGGAAGATGCTTTGAGTTTGAAGGTGGAAGGCAAGAGGGACACATCACTTGTGTTTTCTCTAATTGTGGTTAGTGAAAAAAGTAATGAGGATTTGTAATGGCTGTTTGGATTGAGGGGTTGTTGAATTAGTTTTCTGTCAAGGTATCAGGGTATGAAATTTATGGTGCTGTTGGTGTGAAGGATGCAGCTAGCACTCTAGGCAGGAAGTATGGTCAGCTGAAAGCCTCCCTCTCAACAGTAGTAGGTCCCATTAGCATTTGTAGGAAAGACAAACAGTTTTGTATGTGTTTTTGTCTGAGTATATCTGAATTTAATATTATTAACTTCTTGCATGTGAACTTTTGTACAGGTGTGTGGTAATACTTTCTGCTACCTGCTACATCTGCACTTTCATTTCCATATTTCCACCTCATAGTCAGTTGACAAATGATAAAGAAATATCCAGGTTGCTGATATCCAGGCGTTTGCAGGCTATTACTCAGCTGGTTCAGGCTATTGCTAGTGAGGTGTTATTCCCAAATACATAGGAGATTTTGCATTTACAGAGCAGGTGTGACATGCAGTAATGATCAGAAAAAGCTGGCTGTTTAGACAGCCACTGAGCAAATAGTTCTTTTTATGTTCAGTGCCTGTGTGTATGCTTCTATAAACAGCAGAGGAATAATGTCGTTTGAAAGGATTTTACCAGCACCTGCTTTTCAGTTTCCCTGGTGAGACAATCTGAGTCTGACAGGCAAATTTGCTCAAGAGGGAAAATTGACTCATCTCATTCGACACTACTAGGTTTATGGTTTGAAGCTAGTGGACCGTTCTGCTAAACATGGTTGTATGTAATGAGACTTTACAAAAGGGATAGGTTTTTTGCCTTCTTGGGTTTTAAAATCGGTGTAGTATCATTTTATGAATGTAGAGCCTCATAATATCCTGTTTTTCTCTGAACATCCACAAAAATGTATGTCAGTAAATTTCTTTTAAATGCGTCTAAAGTTACTCCCTGTTTATCACAAGCCAGCCTGGATTTTAACAAAAAATCAGTCAAATGCAAACAATAAAACAATGTACAATCTACAGTAAATCCACAACACATGTGAGAGTTTATTCCCTGAGCTTCATGGAATGTTGTCGTGCCTGTCACTAATCTTGTCCAAAATATAGGCATTTCACTTATACTGTTGTTGTTTCAGACCTTCTGGTCTTCTTCCTGGTGGCGCCTACTTACCCTCAAGTTTCTGTTTAGTCAAACTGGCCAGTGAGACTGTGCCTACTCATCATGGATTAAATCTCTAATTATTTGGGTGACAAGGCCTAGATCAGTGTCTATAAGACCGTGATTACGCTTGCTATTGGTAGTACCCTCAAAGGGATGATCCCAAGAAGGAACTGATTAGAAGTGTGCTATGAGAGGATACTAGCAGGGTTAGTGTGATAATCAGAAGCAGGTTTTTTTCTCCTGTACCTAGTTTCTTATCTATTATAATTTACAAACAAGAGGTCAGGATGCAGCCCCTTAGCAAGTAGACTTTGAGCAGGAATTCAAGGTATGTCAGTGAAGTCTTTCCCAAGACTGTGTTTCACATACAAAATTAACAAGAATATTCCAGTTATCCCCTACTGAAGTGACAAATGCTTTGCTTAAATCACTTTATCCATTTTCCCCACAATGGGCAATATTTGTGCCAGAAAGTTCACCCTGAGTTGGATGTCTGTTCACTAAGTAAACACCTGTGCTAAAAACCTTAGAAATTAGTTCAAGTTCTTGAAGAGAGTTGTTTTAGAAAAGATTGCCCTGCCCTGCCAGCCTCCATGAGTTCAGTCTGGATAGCTCTTACGCCTGATTATTTTTTTAAATTTGTCCACTGTGGGTAGAGCTTCTGCTGATGTATTTTACTGTCTATGTGACTTTTTTATTTTTCAATTTCTGTACCAAGTCCATTAGGAAACTGCTTAAATATTCATTATGTTCTTAAATTTTAAAAGATACCTTTCCCTGGCTTTACATAAACAGCAAGCTCATGTCACGATGATGTAGTAGCTACATCAGGTTCTGGAGATGTGACATTCTACATTAAGCTTTATAACAAAGATTTTATAATCTTTGGCAATGCAGGTACTTTGGACTGTACAATAAAGGCTCCTTCAACTCCTGTTCTCACTTAATGGTATTGATAAGGTAATTTTCCACTGACTAGGCATTTTAGCAGGAGATTAAAGGAAAATCATTCCAATGAGCTGTCAAGTACTAAATTAAAAATCAGCCCTCCACACTATCTACAGGTAGATGGATAAAGGCTCCCTCCAAGAAGAAAAGGTAATGAGTAACTTAATTATAACCTTACATGCTGGATCTGGCATGCAGGACAAAAAACAGCTCTGAATTCTTCCTGCACTTAAAGCTTGCTATCATGGCAGTGTGCACACATGGGATCATTCCGGAGCAAAGGCAAGGTGGGAAGAAAGTCAGCTTGTACTAACAGCTGTTTCCACAACACATATAAAGATCCACAGACCTTCTCTCACAAATGGATCGTGAAACTTAAACGCCTCAGCACTGGCTCATGATACTCACGTTAAGAGATGTCCTTCTATGTTTTTTCCAAAAACTGTTTAAGCAGTGCCACTGACAACACACATCAAGAAAACAATATAATTAGCTGACTTGAAAATGGTCACACTTCTAAAGACTCTGATCAATAGTACTGGCTGTAAGGAAGAATGCTGTGTGAAAGACCAAGTTTGTGATTGTATGAACACATCTTCCACATTTCTTTTCCAAGTCTCTTCATGGATTTCTGATTCTGCAATCATTCTTTGACCATCACAGTAAATGCTACCACAAAAACAGTTTGTGGGTTGGGGTCTAATTGAACTAAGAAAGTACAAGATTTGTGTTAGGTGTAGGACTAAGGATATGAGACTGCTTGTAGCTGAATACTGAGAATTCTAGTATTCTGTTTCTTCTGCTGTTTATAGATCATCCTCTGACTCCATTTCCCCTGTTGTTGTACCAGATGTAGCCTGGATCCAAAAGCTGATCTTCTTAATAGTAACCCATCCAAAACCAGTTAATTTTCCACCAGAGATATGGATAAGAGTCTGTAAAAGAGCCCAGTATCAAATGCAGGCATGTTGAGCAATGCCTGAAATAATGCTTTAGGAGCTTTGCTGACATTGCAACTTTTTTTCCTCAATTGTTTCTCTAGTTGTATTCAATGTAATGTGAAGAAACACTGGAAACTTGGCAAGAATATTGGCAAGAATATTCTGAGGCAAGTTCTCTGCACACCTGTCCTGTACCTGTGTGCTTCCAGGAGACCCACAGCGGGCCAGATCTGTCAGCAGCAGTAAGTTAGGCTTCTACACAACTCTGGTGTCTTTCCTGAGATTAAAAATTAATGTAAAAAAATCAGCAGTGTCTGGTCCTTAAGGTTTTAGTCATTCATCTGCCTAAGTCACTTCAGATTCTTGCACATGTCCGTCCCCTCTGCCATTGAGCACTTAATTCAGTTGTGACTGTTGTCCAACCTGCCAGCAGCTGCTTTCCTTACAAACCAGTATTGCTGTCACCCTACCATCACTACCTTACTGGTCATGTGCTGCTGCTTCCCATCCCTACTAGTACGCCTGTGGTGCAGTATCCCTTATTTTCTTCCAGGAAAATCAGCTGGAGTTGTTTTGTGCAAAGTCCACATTCCAAAGGTATGTTGCATCACTTTTGCTGCATCAGCTTTGCTAAACAGATTAGAACATCTGAGTAATCAGTTTGGTGGAGGAATGTGGAACTGGAAATGATGAGAATAATACTTTCATATCTTATAGGTAGATGGGGAAGATGCTGCTTTAGGTGTCTATTTCTCTTTTAGCAGCACTTCCCTATGCTTAGGCCAAGGTTGAGTAGGACCATCATACACATCCCTAGACAAAAAAGAAAACAGTTGCAGTAAAGTTTTGTTAGATTCCCTGTCCTAGCTCAAAGAAAACTTACCAAATTAGGCTGACAAATGCTTTGGAACAGCAACAAGCGCAGACTTTTTGGTGGGCCACAGAGATAGCAGCAATGTTTCAGAGGGGAGCACACGACCTGTGCGGGAAACAGCAGGATGAGGCAGCAGTGTAACCAAGATCCTGGTCAGCCTCTGATTCAATGCACAAGCCAAAATCTTACTCTGCAATGCTCTGACCACATGTATATAAAGGAACTCTTCATATAGAAATCTGTCACTGCACTGTGTGGCTGTGGAGCAATAATGATTCCTGGGGAAATCTTGTAGGCAGGAGCAGACCCTGCTCAGCCCAAGATGCTCATGGATTGCTCTCGCCCAGCAGTCAGGATATGCTGCAGTCAAGCCATCACATTTGCAGCTCATGCAGTGTGAGGCCTTTTTTGGTAACTCAGATCCCTGGCAGTCAGCCCTGCTGATGAGAAATTGGGAGGGAACCCCAGCTGGGTGGATGTAGGCTTCCACAGGGAAAGGCAGCAGGAAAGCACAGACAGCTTTTTTCTTGAAGGAGGACAGCAGAAAAGTATATTGGAGAAAAATACAGCTTTTTGCAGCCACTCTCCTGGGAAAGAGCTGAAAAGGAAATGTTCAGAACAGATTGGGAAGAACCAGATTTTTGTGTGTTGGCTTGCACTTATCTTGCCCGGGTGGAAGAGAGTGAAAATTAATATATTGAGTTTTAGTTAAGTGGTCTGGTAGATCCAGATTCTCTATCCCCAGAAAATACAAATCTAGAGTAATTAGACAGAATTATGCGAACAGAAACAGTACAAATTCAGAAGAAGAAAGAGCACAAATATTTTTGGCTCTGCTCTCATGATTTACTGAACCATAACAAAAGTTAACTAATCCCTCAGTACCAAGGAATGAGAAGCTACCGAATGACGAAACAGGTAAATTTTTTTTAACAGCAAGTTCGTGGACATGCTATAGAGACTATTTTGTCAGTCTACAAGTATTAAGGGGGAAAATTAACTGTTTTGACTTGGATAATATCTGCTATATTTCTACAACAGAACTTGGTCCCATTTATAGCAGGCAAATGGTGAAAGACCATGGCTTCCATGTTCTAACACACATTGCAGTTTTTGTAGCAGCTTAAATACAGAATTCAAAATATGTTTTCTGAGTAGCTGAAAGTTATTGAAAACCAAGAAAATCATTCATCTTTTGCATATTCAGCAGGCTCCAAAATACCAATGTCTAATCCCAGTTTCAAAAAAATCCCAAAGAAACAAGCTAAGACTCTGAGGAATTACAATCTTCTCACTTAATTAGGAAATTTGTGGGGCGAAGAACTCAAAAAAGAATTGTGCAAAGTATTCTTCAAATGTACTGTTACCCATAGGAATAACACAGCATGGAATAACACAGACTAAGTACAAGGAAGAGTTACCCTTTCTGTGAACTTTCAGTATTTGTTCATGAAGAAGAAGGCAGTGAACAGCCGGAAGAGAAAATGATATGATCAGCACGCAAGCCAGAGTACTTAGACAAACAATGGATGTCATAAATCTCACAGAGGTTTGAAATGCAGGGTTTGCAACATCAGAGATGACTTTTGAAAACACAGAGCAGAGACTGACGTGGTTTTTTGGCTTGGGGTTTTTCCACAAAGCATGCTTCATGACAATGGGACAATTTTTACAGCAAAGAACATATTAAGAGGAATACAACCATCAAAATAATGTTTCTTCTGTTCTGAGATGGCTTTCTTTGTCTTCTTGGTGGGTTTTTTTCCTTAATTGCAAGAGATAGTTTTGACAGCTTCAATCAATGAATTCTGAACAGATTTGGAGGTTTGGGGTGATACTGTACCTTAGTGAATATGTCTATCTATGTCTCATCTGCCATATGTGTTAGCTTAAACTACATCTGGCTCCTTTCCCTGCATTTTACTCACACGGTAATCCTCTTATCCCTTTATATATTCAAAACCAAACTCTTTCAATTTAACCTATTTTGTGCACTCCGCCCCACCTCCCCCTTGAAATAGTCTGATATTTCCCAGCATTCCAAACGTATTATCCAGTAGTTAAAATCCTGGTACTGGGTCTTATCTCCCTACAATCCTGCTTGTGCCTTTCACACTGGCTTCCCCATCACCACCATCTCATAATCTTTTCTGGTGATTTTGAATTCCTCATCCTCACTTTAAAGGCCCTTTCATTTTCTGTAGCTAACAATCAGTTGGTATCTTCCAACATGTTCTCCAGCAAAACTAAGGTGCTTTTCAGACTTTGCAGGGAGTCACTTCAGCATTTCAGGCAGGGGAAAAAATAAATAAATCAGTAACACAGCTAACTAAAGAACGTGGGTAGAAAACAAGCCAGCAAAACAGAGTCACAGCAGCCAGTGTTGGTTGAGCCAAACTAAAGTCCTCATGCTGGATTTTTAACCTACAAGGGCTCACTATAACAGCAAATCCTCAGAGGATAGTTTGACTTACAGTTTCATGAAACATCACCATAACTTTATTCTGTTATTTGTTCTGCTTTAAAGCAACACCATAAATCAACTGTTGTCTAGGTCAAACTGAGAAGAGGAATGTGGCAAACAGATAGCCTGCATCTCTCCCACACATAATCACAAGAACATACAGTTGTACGTGAATACAGTCAAACAGGAGCTAGGAAGAGGTTTACATTCTCAGATTCTACAGGAAACCTGAACACTTCTTGTGGTACATGTGTTAAACAAAGTACCAGCAGTTGTGGTAAAAAATTTAGTTAGAAAAACTACAACTCAAGGAGAGGCATGTGCTACACTTTTTAGACTTGTTTCTAGCACAGCTGCCAGATTGGACTGAGCTGTTTGTATTATAGGTCAGTTTAATCAGACCACTGACTGAGTAGCCTTATAAATCCACAGAAGACAGGAGGCAATACCACTTAGTAACAGTTTGTGGATTAACCAAAAATCCTTAGAAGCAAGAGAGCTTGTATTTATCCTGTTCCTTCTGAATCTCCCATTTTTAAACCTGCACGTTGCCATTTCATTACCTCTGTAAGACTGCTCAGTAAGCGAGCAGGTGATGTTAGCTAGCTTCACTGTCACAGCTAAGGAGGTTTGGGACACCTGTAAGGAGGGTGTCAGGGAAGTGTGAAACACAATTGCCACACATTGACAGCTTTTCAGACTCTAATGTTATGAAAGGATGTGCCTTTCTCTGAAATTCAAGAGATCTAACTTGAGCTGTTTGTTCCTTTTAAGTCCATCTTGAAATCAGGCTGCAGGAAAAGAGCTGTAATGCCAGAGAACGCCAGCATACTGGGTAAAGTAAGCATTAAACCATTTGTTCTTCCTGGCTGAAACACTATTATTTTTAACCTTTGGCTTTTGGAGTTAATGTCTTATATAACAATTGCACTAATCAGCTGAGGCTTTTGCAGAATAGAGTGTATTTAATTACTAGCTCAGAGGCAGCAGTCCCAGATGTACTGGAACATAAAAAGCATTCAGACAAAGAGGTCTGTGTTCTACGCAGCTGGCTAGCAAATGCAATGGCTGCCCTTGGGCAGGCTTTAGCCTGACCAACAGCGACACCGGGAGGAACACAAAGGTTTTTAAAAAAAACCTTGCTCTGCTATGCAAGTCCCTGTCCAAAATGCATATGCATTTTCCTATTATTTGGAGGAAATTAATCAGCTGTATGAAAAATCAGGGCTAATAATTTAGCAGAAATTAAAGACTACCAACCAGTATTTACCTTTGTACCAGCTATCCATAGGGCAACCATGCTCAAAATGTGAGCCAAGGCACTTCTCACTTCAAGCAACACTTCAGTGGCAGCAGATGTTTGCACACTGAATGCAATTAATCCATTAGTTTTCAAACACCAAGCATGTTCCACATGACAGCATGGTTGCTGATTAAGGAATACCAAAGAGAAGATACTGAAAAAAAATCCTTACTAAGTTACAGTTTTTTACTCAAGAATTTGATTCTGTGTGATTAAGTCATTTTACCCCTATATTATAAGCCTTAATTATTTTTCTGCTTCCACCTAGGAAAATAAGAGGACACACTTGGGCAATACATGACCAACACATTAGTGCAAGACCAAGAACAACAGCGATTCAAAAGAAAATCCAGGCAAAGTGTCCTTACTCTCCTGTAATTTACACTTTTTCACATAGTTACTAATGAAATTAATGCAGAGACACGAACTGGTTAGTACACGTAATGAGTCTTGAATGCAGCACCTAAACACATGATTTCTCATACAGAAACAGAGATGCCACAAATCAGAAGTTCTGACAGCCATGTGGTTGTGAACTCATCCAGCAACAACACAAACAGAATGATGAAAACACCAGATGAAAAGAACATGATATAACATGAATGGGCTGGTGTATTACTGCTGAAAGAAAATGGTGAACATTTTCCCAGTTGATTCAAACTCAGCACTGCAGGACCACTTTTGCAAAGTCCCAAGCTGGGACCCACTACTGGCAAGTAGTGTTCTTGGTTTCTGAAAGTCATCACCTCTGCAAGAAGCTGTGATAGGACGCAACAGGATAGAAGAAAAGCAGCCTATATCTCCCATTCTCACATTTCATTAAAAAATCAATTTCTCTTTATCAGCAAAATTAATAGAATTTTCATGTTTTTTCAGGTAATAATATGGCAAAAAGAAAGGAAGTTACTTTTAAGACTGTTCCCATCAAGGTCATTTCACAGTAAGCAATACTGTGCTAACAAATGAATTATTGATCACGTGTCATTTAACACTTGTTATTCACTGGTGTTACACACTCAGTGGTAATTAAGTTTATGCAACAGTGGAAGACGCTGATAGAATTTGTACTAAAACTGCAAGTCCATTATGTTGAACATACCAGTAGCTCCAAGACACATTTTATGAATTCTCAAAATTGCTTTCCTTGGGTGAGATAACGCACTAACAGCTAATGCAGTTCACAATCTCCTGAGTGGACTTCCCAAATTAAAGCAGAAATTGAGAAACTGTATGCTTATAGTATCTTTAAACCTCCTTAGTTCATTACTTCATCATAATGATAACTATTTATAGGCACCTGCATGCCTGCCAAAGCATATTAGAGTCTGCTGCAGTCTTTAAAAGATGCTCTTCCCAGAGCCACTTCACGGGAAGTCATTCAGCAAACTAATTCTAGTAGGATTGTTCATCACCACATGTAAGGAATTCAAAGATGTCTGGAAAGAGAAGCAGCACTATGATTACCAGCTCTGATGCCACACTAGCAGACCAGTGACAGCACAGATAACACATCTTTGGAATAGTAATTCCCATACTTAGCAAAAGTGGGGCTGAGTTTGTAACCTACTTACAGAGACCCCATTCTCTGCCGATATAGCATGAATCTAACCCACTTGCTCCTAACACACAGAAGCAGTTACACAAATACTTCACACTGAGTCCCCTCTAAGGCTACCCTTACAAAAGCTTGTATTGAAGGAGGAAGTATCAAAATGCCAAGTTAGTCTTCAGAAGTTTAGTGTGTTTGCTATGCAGCCACCTCTTGATCACATTTGTACGTTTATTCCATTCATATTAGTTTGCACATGAAGATTTGAACACCAGACTCACAACACCAGTTTTGTTCTTCTCATGAGCTGAGTTCTCATACCTAAAGCCAGGTGGCAGAATCAACCTTATTTCTGTACATTAAACAACTGGACTTCTGAGATTGTTTTACCCTAAAAAGAGCTGATATTTTCAAGAAAAAATCAGATGTGACATGAGGCTATCCAAAAACTATTGTAAGCAGCAAGAAAATTCTTGAACTAATTTTCCCTTGTTAAGAGTTTCATAGTAACATTCGGTACCACAGAATAACATTAAAGAGTACAATTTCTATAAATTGGTGCTATTTGCTAAGCAATTAGATTTGGGAATTGAATTGCTTCTCTGCCATATCTGCTAGTGATTATCTGCCTGTTTAGGGTACACCATTTCATTCTGTGTGCTAAGGTACAATGTTCTTTAATGAAATGTTCAGACACAAAGAAGTAGAGGAGAGAATACTCCTGGTAGTAAGACATTCAGTAAGAAAAAAAGCTTTGGCTGCCTAATGTCTGATTTACAGAACACCAAAAATACCTTGTACAACACAGATGTAAAATTCTAAACACTATGCATTTTAAAATTAAACACAAAACTGAAAGGAGACCAACTAGCATTTTGGTATGGTGGACTTTCAATCCAGTTTGAATGGCATTGCCATCAAAACATCAAAATAAATCAATAGTCAAGTCAGATTCCTAGAATCTGAGCCCATAATAAAAAGTTTTGTCATGTTCAAAAAAAGTGGAAATTTGGTATATGACATTGAGAAGAAATCCCCAGAAACAATACATTAAGATACTCAGAAATTCTTCTATGGAAAGCTAAAATCAGTCTAATAGCACTGTGTCTTTTCTCATCCTGAGTCCTGAGAAAGGCTCCTAAATGAGCTGTTGCTGCCTGTATTCTACAGTGGCCAAAAGAAACTCTCATTTGAGGTGAA
>NW_005054404.1:107807-123491 GCF_000277835.1 Geospiza fortis | reverse complement strand
ACCCCCAGCCAGTCTGCTTGTAGGGTATCACAACCTGATATGGACAACCTGAACTGGCTGTAACCCCTTCAAGTGTTAAATGAGATTCCAAGACACTACAGTAAACCTCTATCTCCCAACATATGCTGAAAGTCTCCTTTCTGAAGGAGAGGCAGGAAAACTAAAGCAGAACTTCTAGCCCAGTAATTATTTTCCCAGCTAGCAACTCAGTGTGTGAAAATGGATAGTCCTCTGAATATTCCTGCTCAAAACCAGTGAATAAAACAAATGAGAAGCCCAAGATATTTCACAAAATGTACCTTTATTTATTCATTGAAAAATAGCCCTGTACTGCAGCCCAAATATCCCCCAATAACCGGTACTGCAGGAAACTTGGCACACAGCTTGAAACACAGATGTTGTAGCTGGAAATATCAGCAAAAGGTGGGGAGGGGATAGAGGCAGTGTTAGTACTGAAACACAGTGTTAAGGCAACAGGTTATCCAGGCCACCTGAACCCAAGGTGGTTAGGTTCAGTCACCCTCCCTTCCTCCCAAAGACCACAGACTTCTCAGCTGAAGACTAAATTAGTAAATACATTCATAGAAAGTGAAGCAATTTAAAAGTAGCTGATTTTCTGACAGAATTGGTTTAATATAATTAATTTTTATCCCCATGATGCTTAGGAGCTGCTTGATTCAGAAATTCTAGGATGGTTCATAGCACAGCCATTAATAAGGTTGTTACTGAAACTTGATTCCTTGAGCCAAGGGCAAATCTTTGCTGTAGTTGATTGTACTGAAAGAGAAACAACAATTTAGAGACCAGACTTAATCACTGAGACAGATTATGCAGTCCACTTCCTATGTATAAACTGTTATATCTAAAAAGACTTCTCTAAAGCAGTTTGCCTACTTAAAATTATGAACTAACTTTACTCCAGTTTTCAATATAGTAACCACGTACAGGAAAAGACAACATTTGCCATTTTATCTTCCTTTATGGAGGATCTTACTTCACTTTATGTATTTAATCTCTTACTAGGAGAACATCCAGATAGAAAAATCAAGGTGGGATTTCTCATGTTCCTAAGTCTTTGCATGGAAAAAAAAATCACAGGTAAGGGCTATGGAAGTCAGCAGAGAACACTAATGCTCATCCACTATTGGCTGTCAGGACATTTGTGGATAGATAACCAACATCTGGCTGAATCACCTACCAGAGGCAATAGTGGTGGCCCCTCACTGTGGTTGCAAGTCAGTGTATTTCCTGACAAGTTTCAGGCATTTTTCATATGAGTTTAAAATCAATCAATGGTGGAGGGAACCCCAAAACCACCTTATTTTTTCCTTTGAAAAGTTAAAAAATGTCTTTATAAAAACCCTTCAAATCTTCTTCTGCTATGAATGTGAAGAAAAGGCAATTACACTTATAGACGGTTATCTCACATTCAGTAGAGATAGTAGCCTTGTAGTCAAAGATTTATATGTTTTGAACTTTGGGAAGTTCATCTGTAATTTAAATTTATTTGGTCTGTCTTACCAAGTAGACCGTCTCATATAAAGTTTCCATGAATCACTTCCAGATTCTCTTCCCCCACCAGTGTGCTTTTCACCACCTGCAGCAAAAACATTATATATTAAAACCTATTTTTGGACATGGCAAACTAGACTAATTCCAGAAGGTAAGACATTTTTATAAAAATACATGGGAAAAACTATTTCTTTTCCTTGTCCTATATCTGAATTAAATTACCACCCCACACAACACACACAGCTAGCTCTCTCCTCATGCTTGAGGCAAAAAAAAAAAATCTCCCTGGAGTTCAAAATCTCATCATGGTGGCACTAGAGGACTTTGTTTTAAAAACATTTGTCTTAACACAGGAAAAGAGTACAAGAATGTGCTGGTTCTTGTACTTCTTAAATGGTAAGGTTAATACTTCTTCTACCCCCTTAGTTCCCTAAGTATATAAAAAGAGAGAAATAAAGGCAAAACTTTTTATTTTAAGATTTTCTCACAAAAATGCTACATGCCATACATCTTATATAAACTTACCAATACACACAGAATAGCCCAAGATTGTTTTAATTAAAACTTTTATACAGTTTTCCACCTGGCCATATCTTTAAATACCTCCAGAATACATCCCTGAGTAATATTCCTTTGATGGAGAGGAGGAGAAGGAAATAACACACAATTTTTAAAAACCTAGTACAGTTATTTTTAAAAGTTTAAATCTAACTACTGGTAGTCAATATCTGTTTTCTGCTAAAGCAGCATGATTCAAAATTAACTTTGATTTCATCACATTTAGTCATTTAAATGGACTGATGAAAACCTTGACAAAGCACAAGGAACATACCAAAAGCACCTCCAATCTCAGCTCCACTGGTTGGGATGTTAACATTCACAATGCCACAGTCAGATCCCTTTGGCCTACAAAGATAAGGTACAACTCCTGCTTAGGATCAGGAAAGGTTCCCTCCCTAAAATGAGGGCTGTAAAATGCTCAGCTAGCATTACACAGAGGTTTACAAAAGACATGAAAGATTAATCTTATGTACCTCAGGAAAGTAAAAAAATAATTTAAATTATACCCTAGCCAGCGGAAAATCCTTCCCAAATCCTTGGTAAAGATACTGCTGGAAAGACCTTGTTTTACTTCATTATTCCAGGCAAAAACCTCCTCTTCCTCCTAGAAGAAGCATACGTCAATGGTTAAGCCATGACTATCCAAAGCTAAGCAGTTACAAAGAAGCTCTGTGAGCAAAAACACAACAAACCACAGCCATAATGCAAATGTACAGAAGGGCACTGGGCAAATACACATGTGCCACGTCAGCAATACCTCCACTGCTGCTTTTGAACAGATGTGAACAGTATCAATCGTGAACACTAACAACAGCAATCTGTTCCTGTAGCTCATCGTAACTCCAGCGCTCTTCACAGAAATGGAACTACACAATGAGTTGAACAGTGGCTATCTCACAGCGCAGAACAAGAGCCACCACTTCTTGAAGCACTGGGACAACTGTACAGATGTGACACATGTCTGATTTCTCTCTTGTGATTCTACTGTTACCATCCTTGACACTTGTTTCACCGCTGTTATTTTACCTTAAATTTCAGCACATACAATATGGGGGCAAACGTCTCAGTGTGGACAATGGGCGCATTATGAGGAAGGCCAGTCACAATGGTTGGTTCAACATAGTTCCCAGGGCGATTTATAACCTTCAAAATAAATAAAAAATAACCAAGTAAGTTCCAATCAGCATCCAGCTTAGTATTAGTGTAGGAAAGGAATCTTTCATGGTCTGACCACTACAGTTGAGAAATCAGAAACAGAAGGCCACATAGGATGAATAACTTAAATTTTACTTATTTAAGTATTTAAAATATAGAAACACAACTTATGTCCACTAAGGATATAATCAAATCGTAATGTCTAGCAGCTGAAACTTCCTTTCTCCTACTTGTAAGCTACTTAGAATTTTAAAGTATATAGAAGTTGCTAATGAAAGACAAGAAGCCCCAGAACAATAAGTCAATGAGAATTAAACATCCTATGTGATGAAAATGTACAAATGGTTGTCTTGTATCTCCAGTATTTCCTCAAGCTAGACATTGTGAGGGATAGAACTGCAATTTTCCTTTGTTACCTGTTTGACATTCACCATTTACATTGTTGGTTTTTTTTATTTTCACTATCACTTGCAATGGGTGAGTGGTGTAAGAGTAGCTTCCAAGTAGAATTGCCTTTACTCTGAAGACAGGATTCCAATTCAAACAATTCTCAATCTGACTAACCTAATATCCTGTAGTGGCTGACAGGACAAGCTGAAGTACAAGCTTGGCCTATGCCATCATGTTACTGTATTTTTTTCCTAGAGCACAAACTGTAGCAGGGAAAATAAAAGCTAAGTCACCTTTCCGCCACAAACCACAGAGCCACCTTGCTGTTTCGCTTGTTCTACTGCATCAAGGAACATTTTCACTGCTTCTTTGGTATGAAGAGGCCCATACAGAGTGTCAGCTAAAAAAAGATTCAGAAGCATACTTTCATTAAAACTGTGTATGCTTGCAAATATTCTTATCTTAGAATTAACTGTTTAATCTGTCCAGGATGAGCAGTATTAGTCAGATACTTCATATTTCTTTCAGAGTCTGTATTCTAAATGAAACCAGCTATTTCCACCCCCTGGTAAATTGCTAAACTTAGATAATTTGGATCTATAATCACTTCAGAACTTAAACAGGAAGAAACCAACCGCAACTTGTTTCCTAAACCCATGAGATGGAAATAGCTACTTACAATCCCATGGATCACCGATGCGGACCTGGGCATAGGCCTTGGCAAGCTTTGCCACCACCTCATCATGGATGCTTTCATGGAGAAACTAAAACATGGTAAGAAACTTGTAAGACAGTGCAGCCTATGTAACTACTCCTGAAGTACTACTGCACTTTGAAGGGGGCTGAATGAAGAACAGAAATACTGTTGTTCAAATTCAGCAAATCCCAAAATTAAAAAGAGACAGAGGCCAAGGCCTCTGAAACAGCACTAACACCAGAAAATGAAGATGTAAAACCTTCATCATAAAGATTTAAAACAAGACAAGAAACAATAATCTGTTTTAATTTTACCCCATCTCAGATCAGTACTATCAATGTGCGCTGTAAACATTTCAGTTTAGTGTTCTAGAACAAACACTCCAGAAATTTTATTGCTCCAGTTTGAGGAATCACTGCCCATCCAATACACCTGAATCCATTTACCCACATCCATTTTGCCTAATATTTACTGAATCAACCCAACAGTGACAAGACAGACACTGACACTATAACACTGTTGAACTTGTTGAAAATGATTGGCTAAGAATTAATAACAAAGTAGGTAACTCACACACCCTTGCTTTGCTGCAATATAAACACTGAACCAAAATTTGTAGCAGTCACAAGCAAAGCTCTGACAATGAAAACAGAAATAGAGAACTTTGCCAAGCACTATTTCCCTGACTTAAAGCACATTTTGAAATACATATAAAGAAACTGTTTAGAGCTAGAATTACACTGGAATGAAACTATGCTCTTATTTTCCCAACATACTTTTTTTGACAAAATAAAAGTGTGTTTCAAATATGATTTGTTACTCTTCACAATATTAGGAATTGTGAGGCATTCTCTGAGCCAATCTGGAATTAAGTTAAAATTCAGAGCTACCCAAACCAGACTACACATTTACTCACCAGCCTTCTAGCAGTTGTGCATCTCTGACCTGCTGTTCCCACAGCAGCAAATAGAGCAGATGGAATGACTAGGTTCAGGTCTGCATCTTCAAACACTTTAAAAAAAATTAAAATATGAGTGTGTTACTGGAGTAAGCAGGCAGTTCACAAGACTTAAGATGCTAAACAATATTAGAAACTGATAGGTTGGTCAAGAATCTTTAGTAATAGTTGCACTAGTTGGAATAGTTGCACAGTATGGTAAGATACAAAGAAATACCTTGAAACTCCTACTATTTCTCTGTAGCTGGAATTAGACACATGCAATTGGGCATAACTATAGGTTTGAACTACTGAAGGGAGCCTTTTGCAATAAAGTTCGCAAAAAATTCTGGCTTGCTTTTAAGTCAGGAAACCACAAGCAATTTCTTGCCATTCCTCCAATCTGTCTCTCACTGAGAAGTTTATCAGCATAAAGTAGCAATCATAAAGTGTTTCCACGTGGCCTTGAAAAAAGCACAGCTAAAACACACAGGTGTACAGTAATATAAAATGCACAATGAGCTGAACAATTACATCTGGCTAGAAGACATTGAGATGTCTTCTAAAGCTCAAACGGTCCCCAAAAAATCACTTGGCTTAACCAGTCCCAAAAAAGTCTCTTAAGCATCCAAAACCATTATGAAGTTTGGGATGAAGTCCAGCCAAACAATGATTATGTGATCATTCAAAGTCAACTCCAAAAAAAGCAGGACTTTAACATTAAAAAAATAAAGAATTTTCAAAGCATAAAACAAATTTATACTGCCGGCTACAAAGCAGCATAGAAAAAAAGAGGACCTGCTCAAATGTGATTTTCAAGAGTAGATGATGTAGTATCATGTTTGTACTTCAAAAGAGTATATATATGTAAATAAGCACATTTGTTGAGAATATGAGAAAAGTGAAACAAAAGGCAACAGCACAACAGGACAGCAATTTAGGTATTTATTGAGCTTATATATTCTTTCTGCAATGTTGCTCGGCTTTGTAGTATTTGTTGTTTTTCTAGGAACTGGATCATACCCTAAGGTACTTAAACCTGAAAAATGTGCTACTGAAATAAATACCTTTATGCTTTTCTTTCAAGTATCATAAGTATCTTATACTTTATATATATCTACTTATACTCTAAAATGCTAAAAGCGTAGCGTTCACAAGATTACATATAAACTGCAGTCAGGCATTTCCCAGGAAAATGGTGGAGTTATTATGGATGGAAGGATCCAGAAGGTAAGAGGCACACAGGGGCTTCGTTGTGCTGGGTTAAGAGCTAAAGTCAATCTTAAAGGTCTTTCCCAACCCTAATGATTCTACAACTAAAACTATCCTAAAATTAAACTTATTTAGTTTAGCATTGTCCACAACCCATTATTGAAGCTTACTGCTTCTCTCATTCCATTCTCCTCTTCAACACTGATTACTTAAGAGACCTTGGAATCTCACTTTTTGTCTTAAAACACTGCTCCCTCCACAACACCAAAGACAGAAAAATCCCACAACATTCTATTATTCTACACAAAAAAGAAACAGAAAAAAGTGACAATTAGCTATGAATATTTGTACACTAGCTTCCAAATATCATCTATGGGACTAAATTTCTATAGTGCATATTACCAATAATGGCATTGTTTCCTCCCAGTTCCAGCAGGCTTCGACCTAATGAAAAAACACAAAATAAATTATGCCATGGCCACATGTATTCACTGTACCTCAGTCAATGAGACTACTTCTAACTAGAGCTAAGCTTCATGAAACATATTTTTAAGGATAAACAAAACGTTTTAGAGATCACAGTCTAGCCAAAGCAGAAAATTACACCAAATACTACATCTATCACATGTCATGAAGATAAGTGCGCAGCAGTTATGGCACAAAGAAGTTTTAAAAAGATAGGCAAAAAAATAGCACTGCAAGGAAAAAAATTGAAACAGGAAAAAGTTGCAGCATAAATAATATGACATAGACAAAGAATAAGGTCCTACAAAGATCAAAATGCACACAAAATTTAACTAAGCTCATTTATTTCCCTGGCAACTGTTTATCTACAATCTGAGACAAAAAATCACAACCTGCATCTGGGTGAATATTTGCTATCTGTTCTGGCTTCTGGGGGGCTTTTTTTCACTTGCATGAACTTCAAATGTATAAAAAAAAATGTTTGCAAGATGCTGCTCATAAACTAAGAAGTAAGAATCTAGCAGCTGAGATTCTTGCCTGTACACTTTTAAATATTTGCAACAAAACCAGCACCTCCAAAATCATCATTATATTTATCAGGAGTAAAAGGTGAGGGGGACTGTATTCATGTATTCTATTCACATTGGCAAAAGACCACATGCCCTGGTTGTTCACCCTAACAATCTCCATACAACTAAACACCAGTGGACACCACTACACCTCTTACATTAATTGCAAGACTATGGATTTGCACATAAACTGGAAAAGAAAATCTGAATTATAACAGAACTAACTGAAAAATGCCATATGTATCTATGAGCAGCCTGAAACCCACATTTATCCAAGACAAAAAAAAAAAGTAACACAGCTGAAAACTGTGTTACTGTTATTTTAAAACCTTATGGGGCACTGCTGCCTTCACCAAACATGGAAATAAATAGAGAAGAACCCACACACTCACCAAATCTCTCCTGAACCATAAGCGCTACTTGTTTGCCCACTTTTGTGCTGCCAGTGAAGGATAAGAGGTCCATTCTCTCATCTCTAGCCATTGCTGTCCTGCACAATGGGACACAAAGCACTGTCTTCAACAAAAGAAATGCAGACAGAAAAGCAGCTTGCACCTTCCACATACATCAGCTTCAACCAGGGAGAGCTTTAAAGCTAGAGTTTCTTTGAAACATCAGGCAACTGAGCTAATGGCAGGAAAGCTTCCCCTTAGCCAGAAAAAAAGGAACGAGGCTGCTTCCATCCACCTTTTCAGGCCAAAAAAGCATCACCTGTAATAATACTAACATTCAGTCTAAAGCTTATTATGAGATTAGTTCCAATTGTTATGATCCACAAGAAAACATTCAAATCTATGACTTTTTTTAATGTTTGCCATATGTTTTGCCTTCTCTTAAAATACTCAAAAGATATATGTGAAAATACATTTGTACTGGGGATTTCCTCATGGTAAAAAGCAAAGTGATTTAGATTGTACAGCTTCCAAGCACATACATCTATGAGCAACTGCAGAGTTCTGCACGAACATGGAAAAGGGGAATTATTCTCCTCCACAACTAATCTAAAAGGCACTGTACATTGAAAACTCTCAATAACACGGTAAGGGGACCTAATATTAGCTGTACTCTTTGGGTGTAAGCATATGCAGAAGCGGAATATAAACTTAGTCATGCCTCTTCATTAAATATCTGACAAGTTCTTTGTTTGCAGCTGATCTCACAACAGCAAGTAGACATACATATTATATTTAATGCAGGACTAGAACCAGAGTTTCAGACCAGCTAATACAAATCATGGCAACATGCGCATTGCTAGAGACTAGAATAACTTCACAAGTACCTCAAAGAATTTTTTTTCCTTTTATAAACATTCACAAAACACAAGAAATATTACCTACCCAATGTCTGCTCCACCACAAACCAGAGAGCAGATTGCTCCAGGCAACTTGTTATCCTCCAAGACTTTTGCAATTATCCTGGAATCAAAGATGTAAAAATGTTAGAGATTTCTGACAAGTGCAAATGGGGAGTGAACCATTAGAACTGTCTGGGGGTTTTGGGGTAGCAGTGGTTTGGGGTAATTGTCCTCAGGAGTCAATATTAGATCTACAAGACTTAGTAATTACCTATTTTAAGGGGTCTACTTTTATTCAGCATTTTAAAATAAATGTTATGGGCAATGCATTTTAAAATAAATGTTATGGGCAGTAAGTATTTAAAATGTTGATATAAAGTAACAATAAACCTAAAGGAAGTATCACTATGAAATTTATTCTTTTGAGAAGTTCTCCTTTTTATTGAGATCAAGATCAAAGAAACCAGAACTCACTTTGTAACAGCAACACTAACAAGGGATGTTGTAGGAGCACCCTTCCTAGAAAGGGAAAAAAAATTACATTACCTTCTTATTTAATTCTTTAAGAATAAGAAATAATTCAAATAAGAAACTTTTAGGGTCTCTGATCTACAGCACATTTTGGTTAGGCTAGTTTTCAGGTACAAATTAAGACAGGAACTCAAGCATTTCCTTTGGCACCTGAGCATTCAGAACTTCTACTGAAATCCTCGTAGACAATGGCTAGGCCAAATTTTAGAATGAAGGAGGTAGATGAAAGCAAAGTAGGAGATAGGAGAGAAAGTAAAGCTACTTATTTAGATTTTTAATCTTAGCTGTACCAACTTGGAATTTATTAACTACCACTGCTGCAAGCCCTCACCCTGTGCTCTTTATTCATAGGCCATTTGGCTAAGTCCTGAATGGATCTGCACCATAGTACCTCAAAAAAGAGGTTACCACAAAACTATAAAAAGCTCTGACTGAAAATGATTTATGCCTACACTAGATAGAATCAAATATCCAGAAACACCTGACACTCAATAGCAATTTCATGCCTGAGTTAATAGCTTTCAGTTTAGGAATACTGTTAGCAAGGTGGACAGCTAGCTCTTACCACAGGCAAGCGTTTCCACAGATCATTGCAATTGCGCTGTTCCACCCATAAACTGCCACGGGGAAGTTGAAGGCTGTGATGACTCCCACCAGCCCAACAGGATTCCACTGCTCTATAAGGGCATGGCCAGGTCCTGAAAGCAAAGCCACAACATAATGCAGTTTTCATCCATTTAATCTCTGGGGTTTTTCTAAGGGAAAATATGTAAGCAAGAAACCTAGCATCACTCTTCAGTCCACCACAGCCTTAGCTTGCCAAGAGCTGTGTTATTTGCATTCTGCAGCTTACCTGGATAAGGTTAGCTAGACTGTGCAAAAAGCTAATGCTCTGACAACATAAAGTTTTATTATTTTAAACATAATGATGACTTGTGGTAATTAATAGCTGACAAGGAGGTCTCTCCTTTCTAAGTACACTTCAAAACTTTTTACATACTTTTCTCTACCACCTTTCATCAATTTAAAAACCTAAGAGAATCTAATGCTTAGAAGAACAGAGAAAACGGATGGACTGACCTGCTTATCTGTCACTTCATTAGGTACTTCAATAGCTGGCACTACTGCCCACCACATCTATTCCTAAAACTCCATAAATAACACACAGACAGAGGTCTTCATGCACTACTAACTATATTTAAGTTACACCTCCATATCTTAATTTCTTTAAACAAAAAAACACCAAACAACAAACAAAAAACTCCACAAACAAAACCAAAAAAATAACACATACTTACTTTCTGAAGGCAAAATAGGTCCACCAATCATTCTGGACAAACCAACAGCATAGTCACAGACATCAACATACTCCTGCACTTCCCCAACACCCTCGACAAAAATCTTTCCCATTTCTAAAGAGACCTGAAAAAATTCAGAGTAAGACAAACTTTTTTACAAAATTCCCTTGGATCCCTAATATATTTTGTCTCCACTTAATGTCAGGTGTATCTACTGACCAAGTAAGATTTTAACACACACTTTTTTATTAGAAGAGATTCACCTCTTCCCCAGTTATTCAGAACTTAAAGAAACAACACACTAGACAACTGGACAAGAGTCATATGCCAAGACAACAGAAAGAAATTAGAAAAGGAAATTAATGGAGAAAATTTTCTAAAAACTACTGAAAGGAGGGTCCAACACTAATGATCGGTTTTGATCAACAATACCTTGGATTTACATCATCAGGCTTGCCCACACTGTGGGCCAGGAAAGAAACAAATTGAAAAAGAGGGATTACTCTGCTCCAGCAAAAGAAAACAGCCACTTACATTTTTCATAAGCAAACTATTCATTTTACAATATTTCAAAGCAAATTTGAAAGATTTCATTTGCAGATGCTGCTGAAAATGCGTATGCATGTTTAGTATTTTAGTAACCTGGGATGTTTAGGATCAATTTATTGTTTTTTTTTTTTTTCTGAAGTTGACCTTAAACTACATCCTTCTCTTAAAATTATGTTAGATTTACTCAGTTGAAATATATCAGTGAGAATAAGCTGGTATTTGAAGATATCGCCATCCAGAAATGAGAAAATCTCAAAATTTGGGAACTGAAAAATCACCAACTTATCTCCACGCAGTTTTGTGGTCATGCTCTGACAGCTAGATGTGAACTTCATGCAGATATCACCTGCCACTTTACACTGATGACTGTACTTTAAGAAGGCTGTTAAATGACAAATGAGGTTCAAAGGATTTCCACAGGATTTTTCTCTCCATGTGAAAGTTAACATAAAGATGACTAACTGTATTTCTACGATGCCTGTGGTTATATCAAGACAGAAGGAACAGTCCTTATCTGTGACCAAAAACAGAGTGGCATCAGACATATTTACTAAGAAACACAGCAGTGGGTCTGTAATGTAAGTGCAGTAGAAACACCTGGATATATCACCAGGGCATGGCAAGGTGAGGATGGAAATTTCCTCCAGTGTATGAGAAAGATGAGTTTCTATATAGCTCCTTTTTATATATCCTAAAGCCAAGCAAAGTCCTAAAACCTGAATACCTACTGCACTTCTTTACCCTGAAATGCATCCCCAATCCTAGCAGAGCTGAATACACATATTATCTGTTTGGGAAAACTAAGAAAATATGGCAAGAAGCCATAAGTTTTGGTCAAGAATACAGAACAAACTTCTGTCTGTCTACACTCATCAGGGAAGCTCCACTGTTTTTGAATACAGAAGTATGTTAGCACTCTAATTCCACAACAGAAACTGTGCTGAGGAGACAACATCAAGGGAAACAGAACAAGGTTTTGAAGGTTAACAATATGGGCTTGACTACACACGGAGTTATTCACTGGCAGCTGTTTCTGAACAGCAGCACAGACAGGCAAGCCCTGCAAAAAGAAAGTGGAAGTTCCCCACTTGACTCCTTTTCTTCCCTAGCAAGAAAAGGAGTAAAGCAAGAGTTTTAAAGGAGTGGTCCTTCAGCCTTTATGTCCTGCGCGGCACTGCAAGATCATCTCATTAAGACCATCTCAACTTCTGAAGCCTCATATTTCCACTTGTCACTTGGCAAAATCCTGCAGATCACCAGAAAGAGCTCAAAGTTAAAAGCACTGTATTAGAGGAAGGTCTTTTTCAAGATACTTTTAATACGCGCAAGTGCCCTATCTGACAGACAGGAGGGAAAATAGCAGGGCAACAGTTGTAACACTCATCCTAGAGAAGCCAATAATAAATCTTCTTTTCCTATTATAAATTGTCAATTCACAGAATCACAGAATATCCTGAGCTCAAAGGGACCCACAGGGATCAAGTCCAGCTCCTGGCCCAGCACTCTCTCCAGGAATCACACCATGCACCTGAGAGCATTGCCCAAATGCCTCTTGAACTCTGTCAGGCTTGGTGCTGTGACCACTTCCCTGGGGAGCCTGTTCAGTGCCTAAACATCCTCTGGGTGAAGAGCCTTTTCTTAACAAGTAACCAAACTCTCAGCTGACACAGATTCATGCCATTTCTATACCATAATAATTTTTTTTTCTTCTTTTTAAAGTTAAAAGTTAATTAGGCAAGCTAACAGAACTAACAGCAATTACTTAACAATTACTAAGGTTAGTATTGCAGAGAAAACTTAGTATTACTGAAAAAAAGCAGTTTTGACATACCACTAACCCCCACTCCCCACTCCACCCCCCAAAAAATGTAGGCTACTTCTGAAAATACCCTACCAAGCTTCCTAGAACTTTGATTTTTTGTCTCAGGGCATCACCAATCTGTCGCACTATTTCTCCACGTTTAGGTGCAGGGATCTAGTCAAAAGAAAACAGAAGAATCTATGTAAGACTGAAAATCTGTAACTCCTGCTGTATATATACTGCTAGTTTTCTGTCTGTAAGCAAGCACTGAGTGCTGTGCTTTTTTGTTTATCTTCCCAATACACTGTTACTTGTTCATTTTTATCATGTGCAATGCTTTACAATAAACTGTTTTCTGCCTCAGAGGCCTGATAACAGTACAAACAAACATTTTGTCTGTTCAAAACTTCAGTTTCACTAAATATTGCCAAAAGCATTCAGATTAATTCTCTTATTTCTGTTCAACTACATCACCCCCAATGCAACCAATCAGCTGCACCTCAAGAAATAAGCATTTTTCATGAAAGTGCACTTACTGGTTTCTGAGCCTTGAAGTGTACTTAATACCACACTTTCAAACTTCCCTTTAGTATGACATTTACCTTGTTAGCAGAAATTAAGACACATGGAAACCTCAATCATGAAAATATTAAGCTCATACACCACCTCTTAATATATTTTTTTAATGTGATACCAGTATGGTAAATAATAATCAATAGCCAAGATCAATTTGCAAACTATATGCAAGCAGTTCTCGTAAAAACAAGACTGAGGAAAAATGCATAAACCATGCAAACATATCTCTTTACAGGCAATATCTTTCAAATAAGCTCATTACAAACAGCAAAATTCACCAAATAACAAATAGCTTTGAGAAAAAGCCTTCAAGAAAATTTGATGTGTTGACTCTTTATCTGTTGGATTGCTTTCAGATTATTGCTGAACATGTTATGAGTTACCAACATTATACTCACAAATTGTAACAAAAAACCACTAACATACCCTGAGGAAGCTGTTTTGTTTATCCTAAACTTTGTTGTCTTCAGACAAGGTAAACTACTTTCCTGGCTAAAACAGAGAGTGCACATCGCCTTTTGAAATCTAGGTTTCAGCTGCTACCAAAGAAACAGCAGGTAGCTCTAAGAACCAAGCCTGGCACAGCCATCAACAGAACGGGCGCTGGCTGGACACAGCTGGTAGGGCTGCATGGGGAGCTACACCTTGCTAACGAAAAATAGCTTAGCTATTATATACAATGTAACACTAATGCTTTTGAACCACACAGCTGTTCTGTGAAATACCAAGACAGCAGGTGAAACAAAAACCACTAGGCTTATAACCAGCAGTTTTCCCCACTCCAGGAGAACAAGAAGATCAACACAAGTTACTCCTCCAAATACTCCACAGATCTCACCCAGAAGAGGAGGCAACAGGAAGTGAAACATGCACAGGGAGAGTTTACGTGCTACAAGGTTTCTGAACTTCACCAGACCTGTTGGCAACAGCTCACAGGCACAAGCCTTGGTAAATCTGCCAGCGTTTTCAAAACAAACATATCCCACAAGTCAATGTCCTCATCTTTGTACCTCAATGGTATCACACACAAATTACCTGGGTTTGTTTCTTGAGGTCTCCATTGTAAATTTTTGCGCTAATGCACCACACACAGTATGAACAAATTTTTACACCTTCATTTTATGAGGCAATTTAATAGCCTGTCTCTGCCAGAGATCTATAATAAAAGAGAAGCCTCCATTAACTTACATCAGCCCAGACCTTCCATGCCTCTTTAGCCTTCTTTACTGTTTCTTCATAATCCTCCAAATTACCCTACATGAAGAAGCACATCAAATTTAGGAAAATCAAATCCTCAAAAGAAATGTCACAAAAAAGCTCCTGCATCCAACTCAAGATATTTTTATAGAGAGTACTTGCACTACAGGATACAACTTTTATAGGATGCTTCTAACTTGACACAATTTGGATCCAATATTACAAATTGTCTGAAGCCAATGTCAATGAAAAGCACATGTGTTGCCTAAATTAAAAAAACAAACAAACAAAAAAAACCAACCAAACCCTCCCCCAAAACCAAAACAAACAAACAAACAAACAAAAAAAAAGAAACAAAAAAACTCCACGAGCAGAAATTTTCATTCAGGTGTTAGAGGAAGCTCCATATAGAATAACGGTTTTATATATGTTTGTATCTGTACATACATACACACATATATAAAGATGACCTACTCCATCAGCATCACTGGGCATCAAGGCTAGTTGAGTCCTAATACACAAAAGGAGTAGATTACTACAATAGTGCTATTCTTACAGTAAAAACATTCACAAATTTACTACCTGAATGTCACGTTGCTCTCCTAACTACTTGCTCCCAGGCCTCTCATCCCTACTAAATAGGCACTATCTGCCCCTTTTCTGCAACGTCCTTCAAGACAAACGAAAAGGGAAGGGAGGAGCACTTGCTCTTCCCAACAACGCTTGCAAGAGTGCGAGGCGGAGGGCTGGAGAGACAAGAAGTTTAAAAAAAAAAAAAAAGAAGAAGAAAAAAGGCAAACAGACTGTTTTTCTTCCCAGGAAAGCCGCAGGCATATTGCCAGCAGTAGGCCCTGGCAGCGACGAGCACCAGCGGCCGCCCTGGACTCAACATCCCCCGGACCCTGATGTGGAATCGGGAGTTTCACCATCCGGGTGGCAG
>NW_005054404.1:80023-107170 GCF_000277835.1 Geospiza fortis | reverse complement strand
CCGGGCCTCCCCTGCCCCCCACTGGCAGCGCAGCTCAGCCCGTGTTCTGTCCGAAATCCACCCACACTCTGCTGCTTTTCAAGGGACGACTGAGATGGGACCTCATCAATATCGATGAGTTTCTGAATGCAGGGTGGCAAGAGAACAGATCCAGGCTCTGTTCAGTGGTGCCAAGCAACAGGCAGAAACTGGTGATGGAGAAGTTCCACTTGATCATGAGGAAGAATTTTCTGTGCAGGTGACTAAATCCTGGAACAGACTGCCCAGAGAGAGTTGGAGTCTCTCTCACTAGAGATACTCAATAACCATCTGGATGCAAATCTGTGCCGTGTGCCCTGGGATGACCCCGCTTAAACAGTCAGGTTGGACCAGATGACCCACTGTGCTCCCTTCCAATGCAATCCATTCTGTGATTCTGTGTGATTCCATATGCCCCTCCAGAGCTGCAGGGGCAGAGGTGTCTGCAAGTCAGGTGTTTCTAATTGCTGCAGAAAATAAGAACAGGGGGCATCAAAACAAGGGAAAAAACATGTAGCTGTCCTTACGTAACAAATAGTAGTATATGGGAGTACACACAATTCTTTCCGTTCTCCAATACCATGCTTGAATGTCAGTTAAAAATCTCAGAGTCTTTGGTTTCTGAGCCAGCCACTTTATCTACGTGTCGGTTTGTGAAATTACAACATTTTTGTTTCCCATTTGCAGGACCAACACACTTACTTGATATGCACTCACCTTGCAAAACTGGAAGTGATTGCTGTGCCATATTTTTACTGTAATTACACTTCAGTGGCTTTGAAAATTTAGATAACTCATTGTGATAATGAAATATTGTTTGTTTTCAGGAATCAAAATTGTCTGAATGACCAAACCAATGAGGAATAAAGCTCGATACTAAGATTGAAATCTCTCAGCACATACTTATAGGATAGAAAAGAAATGCCACTGCTCTTAAAAATGCCATTGTTTATTTTTTGGTTTTCCACAGCTAAACACTTTTCCTTAATGTGAATTGCATTAAGTATAAATAATAATTTGCTCTTTAAGAAATGGTTGTTCAAGTAATTTTTTCAAATAAAAAATATTTTTGGATGATGTCAAGAGATTAGGATTAAAAAAATAATCTTGGCAAGGTTCAAGAGCTGGCTTTGCCTTTGTCTTTGCTGCATGCAAAATCAAATGGTCTCTTTTACTTGGAAAATGTATTTGGACACTGTAAAACTTGTATCAAAAAGGTAGCAATGTTTTCGTTCTGCAGACCTTCACCTTTTTTGGCCTTATATACCTTTACATAATCAAAGAGTTGTTTCATAACCGCATAGCTGCAACCCATGCATTGTGTTCTAGCAAGAAAGTGGGACCCTCAGGGCAGTAGCTGGGGCATGGGAGCTGAGTTTCAGTTCCAGTCTCTTCTCATCACCATAAGCAGGCAGTTCTCTAGCAACAGCTGCACGCAGCTATTGGTGCTGTAGGTACTGGTTGATCCACAGAGAAAATGTGAAACCCTGGTACTGTGCCTGACTTGGCTCTGTTTGTAGTTTTTGCTCTAGAGCACCAAGCAGGTGAAAATATCACTGTCACAGGTATTGCCAAAGTCCTTTCTGGAGGGACCTGGGGCCAGCTTGTCTGCAAGCAGCCAGTCATCATGATGCAGGGCTAACTGTTCAGGTCACATGGGAATTAACCAGCCACTGCATGAACATGTGCTTAGCTCTACATTCAACCTTTGTGAGGGGCCCAAGCTTTTTTTCTTCTTGCTGTGTCCAGTCCAGGTCCACATCAAAACCTAGGTATGTCTTCAGAAGTTGCGTACACAACGGGGTGTGAATTCAGGGCAGTGCCTGAAATAAAGGACATACACAATGTGTACTCTGTCCCACAATTGCAGAGCAAGGCTAATCACAGGGGAGTTTGCAGGATATAAAAACATTGTGCAACAGCCACATACATGGAGGTGGGAGTGGGAGGAGAAGCCCCATATCACATTACTGTATGTAGGTTTTTTCTATTTTTTCTACATGGGCATCCTGAGCTTGATATTTTTAATCTTTATTAGTCAGAGTTTTAGAGAGAAATTATCTGTCTATGGTAAATTTACTTTGCTTGGTGATCATGCTAACATGACAATTTACATTCTCCCTGACTTAGATGTGTTGTATCCACCACTGAGAGGACATCTTGAAATCTGCAATATTTAAAAGTGATCATGAAATATTATTCTGCCATAAGGTTATAATTAAGTTTGCTAAAATTTTCCCTTCAAACAAAGCATTCAAGCAGATATGAAAAGATTAATTTCAGTGTTGCTTGTGAAAGTTAGTAGAAATATGTTTTCATCTTGTCTATCAAAGTCTCCTTCTTTCCAGATCTGATCAGCTGAGCATTGCCGCAGGAGTTCTTGGCTCCAGTTTAGGGTAAGAAACATTATAGTCAAAGGAGCTGGGAAAGGGAGGCAGTTCAGCAGTATCCCACGAAAAAGACTTTGAATCCCATGAAACTGTGCTCTTGGGTTCTGGATTGACTACAGGGCTCTTTAGATGTAATTCTTCTTTCCTCTTTCCTTATTTTCTCATCTGTAGGAAAAGGTTCAAGTTCCTTGCATCTTTGAAGCAATATCCAAGGAGCAGTACCTGGACACAATGAGGGTGGAGGCCAAATGTCTATGTTCAGGAGGCCCCAGAGCCTTTACACTTTTGTGAATATAGAACAATTTCAACACAGCTTCAACACAGTACAAGCAATTCAAACAAGAGGAGTGGGGAGGAAAAGGAGGAAAGCTTCCAAAAACATGCTTAAAATTTTACTTCCTTTCACATATTTTTTACAGCATGACAGAGCCTTGCCTCAGAGCAGCAGGCTCCTCTGTCCTGTTCACACGACTGTGATTTCAGTTCATTTTCAGAAGGAACTGTGTGTTTTTCTCAGTGGTAGTACATAAGGAATTCAAAGAACTATAGTGATTCATGCTCTCAAAATAGTCAAATCTTCAGGGGGGAAAGCAAGCAACAAAATGTCTCTCTTGACCTGAGATATTTCAAATCAGTGCTTTTCACTTTTGTAGCTTGTCAGTTACTCATATTTTGAAGTTTCCTATTTACACTGCACTGAAAGTGATAACTGCCAGAAAATCACTTCAGTCCTAAGAAATAGGCATGTATGTTGTATATCCCATAAAGATAAAATGGCTTGAGGTTTTAGGAAACAACAACAACAAGCCCAACAAGGTATCTTGTCATGTGCACAATGCAACAAGGAATTTAGCATGCTCAAAAACAGATTTTGCATGTTTAGCTCCAAGTTACAGTGGAATGGGCAACATTATCTTATCTGGCAACAATCAGCAATGACTCAATACAAGAAGTGATCAGAAGATCACTTCAGTGGGATCTGAGGCTGAAAAGGAAGTTGGTTCAGCAACAACCTCTGCACTCTGGCTTGTCCTCTTTCCATGCTGTCCATGCACTGGTAACCAGTGAGTTGCAGTTATTCCATTTAAAATGAAAGCATCCTTGGGCGCAGCTTGATGACCTATACCAAAACAAGTTCCTCTACCTTTTATGTAGCCTTTTCCACCTGCACAAGGCAATTTAGAAAGTAAGTGACCATCATTAGAACCATTTCATCTCTAAGGAAATGGAAATCCAGAGAAGTTGCTTCACACACTAATGAGGGAAATCCCTTTGGATTTAAGTTTCAATCTGGTATTTAGCCCTCAGGCCTCGCTACTGTATCATTATCAGCATGCCGTTTTGTTACAGTAGAGTTCTCATATTGACTGCAACTGTACTAAAAGCAGTCTTTCTTCTTTGCAAGTCTCTTTCTTCTTTGCAAATAACAGGCTCCTAGAAATGTAAAAACTACCAGCAAACCCACCTTGCACACACTTGGCAAACCCTTGTGCACACACATGGAAGTCGTGTATATCTTTACACTGAAGGGTGGAATAAATGGTGATCAATGATGTATTTTAGTCAGGCTGGCAGCCTGTCCCCAGGTGGGCTCTGCCAGGGATTGATACTGGGTTCCACACTGTTCAACATCTCCATAGACTGTCTGATGATGGGATTGAAAGCACCTTCTCTAACTTCACTGCTGATGCCAAATTGGGTCATGAGATGAATTCATCAGAAGGGGGAGCCATCTTAGAGAGAAACTCTTGACAGGCTGAAGGAGTGGGTAGGAAAGAACAGGGTGAAGACAAGTGTGAAGTCCTGCATTGAGGAGATAATCAAAGAATGCAGGACCGGCTAGGATCTGTGTGGTGGAGGAAAAGCCTTGCTGAAAGGCATCAGAGGGTCCTGATGGACAGCAAGCCAGACATGATTCAGCGGTGCACTGCAGCAGCAGCAGTGGCAAAAGGCTAGATGACCTGCCCCATGAAGAAAGACTGAAGGAGTTAGGTCTCTTCTTCAGGGAGAAGAGAAGGCTCAGAGGGGACCTAATCACATTATTTGAGTACTTCTGGGGCATCTGCAAAGATGATGGAGGGTCTCTTCACAAAGTGCTACATGTAGAAGACAAAAGGCAGTGATACAAGTTGCACTGGGTGAGGTATCATCTTGAGGTAAAAAAGACATTTCTTACAACAAGAACAATCCCTAGGGACTTGGTAGAGTTCCCATTGCTGGTGGTTTTCAAGGTGCAATCAGATGAGGTCCTAAGTAATCTCTTGTAGGTTCCCTTTCCCACAAAAGGACTTAATGGTTTTCCAAAGCCCCTTCCATGATTCTCTGGCACATGTGGGGTGTGTAATTCTAGAGTCGAATATATGAGCAATGGAGAGAAGGACAAGGAGAGGTGCGAAAGAATTTGGAACATATTTGAAAAATTCTGATGGATTTGACATATATTTTGAATGATGCTGAGAACTAGACCACATGGGAGGTGGGAAAAAAGGGCAGTGTTTAATATATACATGTGGATCTTTGAACAACTTTGTTATCCACACAGGGCAAGACTGTCCATATAAAGTAGGCATCTTAGAAAGAGTTTAATTGCCAATTTTCGTGTTACCATATGAAAAAACCAAACCAAACCAAACCAAAAAACAAAACAAAACGAATGAACAAAAAAAACCACAATGAGAAACCCCACAAAAAACCCCAAAATAGCCCCTGAAAACCCCCCCAAAAATAAAAAGCAAACAAAAAAAACCCCAAATAAACAACTAAAAACCCCAAAAAAGCAAAAAACAAACCAACCAACCAAAAAAAAAAACCCCAGAAACAAACAAACAAACAAACAACAACAAAAAAACCAAACAAAAAAACCAAACAAAACCAACCAAACAAAAAAATCCCCCAAAAAATCCCAGAACACCAGATCATGAATTAGTTGGAAAGATGGGACTTAAAAAACAACAAGAAAAAACCCTGTCTGATTAAAGGGGCTTACCTGGAAGTCCAAACAGCCAGTAAGAACTTTTGTGCTGCTAATAGTGCTGGGGCCATGAACTATACATTGCATCTACCTGTTGATTATCAGTTGAGGATAGAAAGCAACGGGCTAGTCACATTCAATATTTTTCCCATGCTGATAACTTGTGTCTCTTCTCCTGTAGTGTTTATGATAGAACCCTGACTATGAAGTTAAAGAAATTGTGTGAAGAAATTAAATTGTGTAAAGAAATTAAAGAAATTTGTTAATTAAAGAAGCCATCATAACAATTTTTGCAAAGGTTTCTCTCAAGTGTAACTTAGCAGCTCAATGCCTGTGTGGGTGGTAAAGTTGCTGTGAAAATAGCAGCTCCCCTCTGGGGATGTAATTATTCAGTGCTTTGCAGATTTGCATTTCTTGGTCTTTCAGTAGCATTGCTTGATGAGAAAGGTTGGCTGTGCAGCTGATACAAGCATTAGGCAGAGCTCTCTATGATACATGTAGAAAATGGTTACAAGGACATTAAGAAATGCAAAACCAAAAAAAAAAGAATCATCGAAATGTTAGCTAATATGAAGCTGGATTTCATTGTGACAACTTGCATATTAGAATAACAGGGGTGAGAGAGTTACAGAAAAGAATTGACAAGACTGAAATTAGCAGATATTTGACACTACCTGTCTATTATGAAGGCATTATATCTTTTCATATCTTTGAGATACATATTTAAGTTCAAGCCCAGGAATATGTACAGATAGCAGGAAAAAAAAAAACATTTATTTATGCTTCAATATCCAGTTCAATCAAAGCCTACAACCTCTGGAGACTTGGCACAAGACCAAAAGAGAAAGGAATTCAAGAGCTCAAATTCCATGTGAAGCTCCAACGGTTTTGAAGGGCAAAGATCACCTTCCCAGGAAACATGGCTCAGCAGCATCCCTCCTTCTGGATAACATTCCCATTAATAATACAGATTTGGGGCAGAATGGGCCGTGTCTGGGAGGACTAGAGGCTTCTTGGTATGGAATAGTTCAGTGTTAATTCTTAATTCCAATCTAGAAAAAATCCTTCCTGTCTTGTTAGAGAGGTGAGGAGTTGTATTTGATCCAGCCAGCATCCTTAGACCAAATGGACCTGGAAAGCCTAGTCCCATGTATAAGTACAGTGGTTACTGATCTTTCTAGGCTGAGAAAAGTATAGCCGGGACTCAACTCTTTTTCCAAAATGGAGGGAAATTATATAACCTAATAAGCTGTTCAGTTGTGCAATACTTTCTTCTTCTAATATACATACCCTCAAAAAGAAAATATCCACTTCTGTACAGTCAAAGTCATTTTTCATGCTGATGCTCTGCAAGACATCCAGGACTAACTAACATTTCATGGCAACTCTGAAATACCTTAAAACTGCTGCCAGCATAGAACTGAAAACACCCAGGGACCACTCAAACACATTGTAAATATAACATTACTTTGATCAATGTGTTCCACATTATTGGTTACTGTATAATGAAGTCAACTTAGTAGGAACTGTCTACAACTCAGTTTTATACACAGTGTCAGTTTGTTCAATTCCAACTACTGCAGCTGTAACACACCTCCCATTTGGAATTCTAACAAAGTCAGGAGGCAGTCTTAATGGATCAGTGCTTAAATTATACGAGAGTTGAGAAACCTGAACTTCCTAGGGAGACCTGTGAAACAGACTGCCAAAATCAATCAGATCTGTGAGAAATCAGGCTTGAGGGTGAGGCCCAGTGACCAGCAGAGTCATTTTGGAGTGTTTCATAGCTGATGGGAGCAGTTGCATGCTCTGTCTTGGACTGCCACTTTCTCCTCTTGATGCCTATATAACTTAAGTCAAACTTTAAAGGTGCTTATATTGCTTGAGTTATAGGACATCAATATAACCTGATACATCTATATAACCTGATATCAGTACAACCTGAATCATAACTTTCTATATGTAAGTAACCTGAATCATAGCCTTTTATACCTATATAACCTGAATCATAACTTTTTATACCTCTATAACCTCGTAAAAAATAACTTTCTGTGCAATGTAATGGCTAGTATATGGTTAACTAGCTGCTTAATGCTGAATACACAAAAAAGAAGAAAAAACACATCAGGTGGATAGCTTCAGAGACAGGTAAGTATAGTACTAATGAGAAATTGGCAAATGTAAAGCCACTTAGCCAGAAAACAAAGAATTCAGGCCAGCCAGGACCAGACAGACCAAGGAACACCATAACTATGCATGCTCCAAAGACAAAGCTGAAAAGTTCAGATGCAAAGAAGACCTTGGAAGCCTTCATCAAAGACCCCTGATGACCCCCAAAGTGGGGAGGCACAAGCACAGTGCAGAAGAGCTTTTTATAACCATGAGACCCTACCATGTAAATAAGTTCTGGCATGTATGTGATGATGTTGTAGTGACATAGTGACACAAAGCAATGCTTACTGTATAAATACACCCCAGCACTTGACAAGGGTGGATGAGTTAGGTGGAGATCTCTCCTCACCACCAGTGCTGCAATAAACAAATACCTGCTCTATAGACACCGGTCTAGGGGGATTTATTTCCAGCCTATCTTTCAGGCATCACTCTCCTGCAGCCTCATCTCCAGCCCGTGGTGCTGGTAAGCAGGCTTGGGAGTGCAGCTGATGGGTATTTTGCCATCTGGTGGCAGTTCACAGGGGAAAGATGTCTGTCACCAACACTCGCTGTCCCGAAGGAACATAACCAGAGTGTGCTTGTAGCAGCTGCAAAATGGTTTTCAGAAGATTCATGGCAGCACAGAACCACCCAACCCCTGCAGAGACCATTATCTGCCCACCCGCGTGTTTTTGCATGCCTGTGGTGGCACTTGAAATGAAAACAGAGAAGCTCACCAGATGTATTTCTCGAACAATGTAGCTACTGTAGGCTATGTGAAAAAAAAATCAAAGAAGAAGGAAGGAGGAGAGAGGGAAAGGGAAGGGGAAAGGGAAAGGGAAAGGGAAAGGGAAAGGGAAAGGGAAAGGGAAAAAAGAACCCCCCCCCCTCCCCAAACCCCAAACTTAAAGGCTTGACTCTTCTGCTGCCTCCCTTCCTCAGAGGTGCTGTCACTTCCATGCGTGAGAGGACCTCCTCCCCAGTCCATGGCCTTCTGCTCCCAGCATGTTCCCAGGTTCCCCTCTGTAAGGCACACCATGGTGCTGCTACTGGCTTTGTCATGGGCAGGGATGGGGTAAGATTCAGCACTCACATCTCCACAGGGATCTGAGATTTGTTTTGGTGGGATGCCCCTCTCAGAGAAGGGACATCAGGTACAAGGTCTCACTGGCAACGGTCCTGGCGTACCCTCGCTGTGTAATACATGTCTGTGTTGTGGAGCAGCAGGGAGGAGTGATGTCACATCTGGTGCCAGAGTGAGCCAAGGAGAGCATAAGATGGCTAAGAACTGCAGGTCCCAGTGCCAACAGCTCAGGCACTGCCAGTGCTGTGGCTGCTGCTCAGCAGGCTACAAGAGCAAAGATCCTCTGTGCCCTCCCCGCAGAAAGCTGCCATTGGGCAAAACCACTTTGTAGTGAGGAATTCCAAATGACACGATAGCTCAGGGGAAGCAGATGCCTGCTTCCAAAGGGGAAGGGTCTTCCCCAGCCCAAGGAATTTTTTGGGTGGGATGAGGTGGGACTGATCTGTGTGGATTGTGGGAGAAGAGTAGGGCTTCTTCCTTTCCCAGCTCTGTGGAGAAAAAAACCCAGAAAGATGTCTTTAGCTTCCAGACTTAATTCTTTTCAACTCAGAAGTGAAAATATTCATACATAGGAGCCTGCTTCTGATGTCCCAGACCACTTGCGATGAGCATTGGTGATCATACACTTGCCAGCTCTAGCACAGATTCAGTTAGTTTGTATGCAATACCTCTCAAGTGATATCAGCAGGATGATATCACAGATCCAAGTCTGTACTGCCAGGAGCCTTTGAAAATCCCAGGCTCCCTTTTGTTAATCCTTTGGCCTGGCTCCCACCTCCAGGCCTACTTGTGTGCTTAGTAAATCTCTGCAATAAACCAAAGATTTTCTTTCAGCACTGATGCCTACTTGTGAGAGTACATACACTGATGAGTGACTGGAGCTAAAGAGCTCTTTGCACAGTGGGCCCACCCCTGGGACACAGGCAAGGATTCTGTGGAGGTCTGGGCCATGGAGTCCTCATGAAGAAGTGGACAGTTTTCTTCTCTTCTGGAGCCACTGGTTGTACATGAGCTTCCTCCTGGCTCATGCTCAAGTGTCCATGCTCTCAACCTGAACCACAAGAACATGGAAATGGGGTGTGACACCCAAATCTTGAAAGCTCTAGTGACTGAAAACCAGCAGCAAATTAACATGAAAACACGTCCCTAACTAAATAAGAGGGAACTGAGGCCAGAGGCTGCACATACACAGCTGAAAGCAAGTGCAAGGAGAGGCAGAGCTACATCCTCCTATGTATCCCACAGTCACACCATGGGTTAGATTGGAAGAGACCATGGTGGGTTAGCAGCTCCAGCCTCCCTGCTCAAACTGGGTCATCCTCAAGCACACTGTAAAGGATTAAGTCCAGATAGATCTTGATTCTGTCTTGGGAGAAGAGTCAGTGTTGGCTTCCTGAGCAATATTATCCGAACTACAAGCTGAAAATAGAAGGAATACATCCTTCAAATATAGAAAATTAGAATTTTCCTTGAGTTTTATTCTTATTTTAATCTTAAACACAGCTTTGAAATATTTTATGGACACATTTCTCATACTCTGAGACTACTGGATGGCTTTCACAATGGGAATTTAAAAACATCCTTCTGAGAAGTCTTAAAAGTTATGCACCACTAATTCTCCACCTTCTTAATTTTTCAGAAATGTTCAGTGAAAAATATGGTACATATTTTTTCCTGGGGAATCAAACCAACAGGATCTGTTGTCAAGCCTCTTTGGCAGTGTTATTTCAAATGGTGGTCTCTCTGGATCCTCGAGGAAGGATCACCTGGAGGAAGGAAGCTGACTGGACAATACTGTTTGTGCTCCTTGGTCAAGGATTTGTGTCAACATGATCTTGTTGGCAGAAGAATGTTCTTAAAGTTGAAACCACTACTATCCAGAAAGAATATGAGGAATGTTTCCTCCGTGGGAGAACCTTCATTATCTGAAAAGGCAATATGTGCTTTCTTATGCATGAGATATTGAACATACCAGACACAGAAGATTTGCATGTAGAAAAGTATTCCTCACTGGGTAGTCAGAAAGCTGTATGTTTGCAGCCTTCTAGTGTATGAATGACCTGTGTGCACAGTCTGTGAACACATGGGGTCGAAGAAAGATATGTGAGCATAGAGATTTGACTCAATTCAAAGGACATGGAAACTTGGTGAATTCGTTCATTAGAACGAGCCAATCAGTGAGCGCCACTAGAGTGCTACGTCACATCTGGTGATGTAGGAGGTGTGACCCGGAAGCGGAAGTGACATGGGGATCCGATGTCCTGTCTTGTGATGTAGTGCTCAAGTGGCGCTTGTTGATTGGCTTGTTTGAATGAACGAACTCGCCAATGAACAAACTCGCCAATGAAAGTCTCAAAGGACATGGAGACTTTCCCTAATGGAAGTGATGTAGCATGGAGATTTTCCCGTCTGGAAGTGATGTAGCATTGGAACTCAGTTCTATACAGCACAAGAGTGAACAAACGAATGCGCACAAGCACATTATATACACTATGTATTTTACATCACTTCTGGGCAGGAAAGTCTCCATGTCCTTTGAGTTTTCCATTGGTGAGTTCGTTCATTTGAACGAGCTAATCAGCGAGAGCCACGTGAGCGCTACGTCACGTCCGGTGATGTAGGAAGTGTGACCCGGAAGTGGAAGTGATGAATGAGCCAATCAGTGACATAGGGATCTGAAAATTGTTTGTAATGATTTTCATTGGTGAGTTCATTCATTTGAACGAGGTAATCAGCGAGCGCCACGTAAGCACTACATCACGTCTGGTGATGTAGGAGGTGTGACCCGGAAGCAGAAGTGATGCAGGGATCTGACGTCACCAGACGTCACGTAGCGCTCACGTGGCACTCGCTGATTGGCTCGTTCGAATGAATGATCTCACCAATGAAAAACTCAAAGGACATGGAGACTTTCCTGCCCAGAAGCGATGTAAAATACGTATGTTATATAATGCATTAGCACGCATTCATTCATTGGTGAGTTCGTTCATTCAAACAAGCCAATCCGCAAGTGCCACGCCAGCGCTATGCCACGTCTGGTGACGTCAGATCCCTGCGTCACTTCTGCTTCCGGGTCACACCTCCTATGTCACGTCATTGGTGAGTTCGTTCATTCGAATGAGCCAATCAGCGAGTGCCACGCAAGCGCTACATCATGTCCAGTGACGTAGGCGGTGTGACCCTTAAGCAGAAGTGACGTAGGGATCTAAGCACTGTTATGTGCCTTGCATTTCTTTATCTGCAAAGAGGATCCTGAATGGTATGGATTCCTCTTCTTGAAACTAGAGCTGGAAGAAGACTTGTCATGAAAAGCAGATTTCATATTTGCTATATAGGATTACTGCTATTCACAGGATCCAGTTTGTTTTAGCCTTTCTGACACTGATAACAAAAGATACATATACGTGTACTGCAGATGGAAATCTACAGAGAAGCAATTGAGGTCTTCGAAGTCTGCTCAAGTATTGTACTAGGGACTGAAAAGGAAAAGTCATTCTTCTATAGAAATTTACTTTTGTGGAGGGAGAAGGGACAGGTAGGTGGTATATGCTCACAATAATGTATAGGAAAGGGTGATGTTTCTCAGTAACATCACTCAAATCAGTTCTCATTCTCCTCCCACCTTCTATGGTTTGTTGAGTCAATGAACCATAGAGAAGAGAGGAAATCTGATTTCTTTGATGCAATTAGCTCTTTCTCCAATATGTAAAAAGATGCAAATGTTTTCTTTTTCTTTGGCACAAGACTCTTTCATTTCTCTGAATGAGTTGGCTTTGGTACTTTGCTCTCCTTGACAGAAGCTTCAGTTTTCTCTCCCGGAGGCTGGTTATGTTGCCAAGAGAGGGCAGCAAACAAGCACAGAAACTGCATGCCTGGCCCTATATTAGGTCACATGGGAATGTAAGGAATCATTAGGACAGGAGATCTGTGCCTTACTGTAATTACTGTCAGCTGCACTTAACCTGCTGTTATTTCACTCTTACTGTGAAAGCAAACCTCTGAATTTCATTTTTTTTTCTTTCTGTTTTCTTTCAAATAAAATAAATAAGCCCAAACTTCTGTGAAACATTTGAAAATAAATCCTGTGCCATGGAGAGCGTGGCTGAACAAACAGCACGCACTGCTCTGGGGATGCTGTGTAGAAGGCATGAATCCATTTTCATGGTTTTGCAGAGGACTAAATGTGTGTAACAAAGTGTACAGCTAAACTATATCTTTGTTTCCATGTGTAATACATATCATTGTTCATGCTGTCAGCTGCCTACTGCAGGCCTCATTACACATGACACAGGCTCTGATCTCCAACAGGCAGCGCTTTCTTTCAAGTCCATCATTCTTTTCATATCCAGAGCCAACTCCATCATGTGTACTGCTACACAAACAGATCACCATATAGCCTTAAGGACACGCTTATAATGGTATTTATTGAACTGATCTGGACTGAACCTGCTTTATTAAAAAACAAAGTAACCTTATTTGCTTCAATACAGGTAATTATTTTTACCCCAAAAGGGCCTGCAGTGTTTTGACCCCAGGCTCTGGAGGCAGTTAGTTCTACTGCCCATATTTTTGAGATTACATTCAAACGTAACATTCACAGCAGACTTTCTCTTAATGAGAAAAATGTAATGGCCTGACAAGTAAAATTAAGGTAGAAAGGGAAGGTCCATGTCGGCTTTGTGTTACTGCAGGACAAGCTGCTGTTGGTCTCTGAGGTTCTGCTCTTCTAAGGTCAAACATCATTGCTGGCTCTTTACCCATTAATTGGAAAACACCTGAAGTTCTACTGATAAAATGAAACTAATATTTAAGGACTAGAGCACACTGTTCTAGCACAAGGCTAGAGTTGTGGGAAAATGCAAAGTAGTGGATGAATCCTGCCACCTGTTCTATACTTAGATTTGAACACATTAATGCCAGCTTAACCTTGTGTACAAAAAAAGAAAAGCCTTGGGTGAGACCAAGACCTAGTTTGGAAGACCTTGGCAGGCTTCTCAGAGCAGGAGGTGCTGAGAGAGCATCAACCCCACAGAAATGTATCCAGACAATTCCAGACAGAAGGCCTCCTGTCAGAAATTTCTCTGGCTGGTGAAGGGGAAAAAAATGATCCCACCAGTGACCCTGCTGATTTTTCCTCAGCCAGGGTATTGTGCATGAACCTGCATTTTAAGGGGAAAGAGATTGAAAGAGAGGAGGGGAAGGACAGGGAATAGGAGTGATGGTGTTATGGCAGGCAAACACTCTTCCCTCTGTAGGTACCACCACTCATATGTACATGACCTGATTCTGCCTTGCTTGTCCTCTGCAACCTGTGCAAGAGCACTGGAATCCAGATTAATTTAAAGGCCACTTCAGTTGTATGAATTCCCTGGAGGGTGTGAGCTTTGGCTGCACTTTCATCCTACAGCTAAATTGGTTTGGCAGCTGATGAAAGTGGCAGAGCCCCTTCTGCTCCACTCTCCCCTATAGGGTTTGCTCAGGTCTGCGAGCAGCCTTAGCAGAATTAAAAACTGCAGCTCCTCCAATGTCTTTGCAGAAAGGGAGCAGACTCCTGTAAGTTCAGCTTGAACTGTGCAAACAATGATTAAAGAAATAAACAGGAACAAGATAGTGATAGAAAGGCTGGCAATTTCTGCAGGTAGCGCACCTTGTATCAACCCCCTGTGAGCTGAGCATTAGCTGCATAGTGTTGTCAGCGGTTGAACTGACCCTCTGTCTAAGTGTCACTGATTTCATTTGAGTGAGAGCACAGATCATATTTGGGATGGATAAGCTTACACCCTGCCATCTCTATGCCAATATCTTCAACGCAATACCTCCCTTTACATCACACAAACTACAACAGCCCTGCTCCCCTGGACTTTCCTGCTGCTGGTGGCTGATGGGTCTTTGTGGTAAGTGCTTGTCCCTCTTGCAGGCCAGAGAGGTCAGCATTGAGTTCACCAGTGAAACAGTCTGGGAAATATGAATATCAGTTTTTCTTTCTGCATTTCTGCTTTCTTTCATTTCTGCATGTCTTTCATCCAGTCAAACAAGCTGGTTGTTTAAAGAAAAGCAAGAAATTCCTGTTTCCACAAAAACATTTTTATCACAGAATTTTATCACAGAATAAGCTGATTTGGAAGGGACCCACAAGGATCATCAAATCCAACTCCTGGCCCCGCATAGCACCATCCCCAAGAATTACACCATGTGCCTGAGAGTGTTGTCCAGTGCCTCTTGAGCTCAGTCAGGCTGATGCTGTGACCACTTCTCTGGGGAGCCTGTTCCAGCACCCAACCACCCTCTGGATGAAGAACATTTCCTGACATCCAACCCAAACCTTCCCTAATACAAATTCAGGCCATTTCCCCAGCTCCTGTCACTGTCACCACAGCAAAGAGATCAGTGCCTGCTCCTCTTCCCCTCACAAGGAACCTGTAACTGCAGTGAGGTCTCCCCTCAGTCTCCTCCAGGCTGAGCGGACCAAGTGACCTCAGCCACTCCTCACATGACTTCTTCTCAAGGTCCTTCACCATCCTCATGGCCTCCTTTGGACTCTCTCTAACAGCTCAATGTCTTTTATTGCGGTGACCAAAACCACACACACTATGCAAGGTGAAGCCACGCCAGCAAAGAGCAGAGTGGTATTATGTGTGTCCTTTCTGTAATGGGCAGTAGTAACTCCAGATATGACACTCTCAGCAGAGAGCAGCAGAAGGCTAATGACTTCAGTACAGGTCTGGGAGACTCCAAGCCAATTAACAAACTATGGGGCTTTTTTGCTGAGATTACCGAGCCTCAAAACAGCATTTCAGAAGTTTGCAGCAGTAATAAGACTATGGGTGTTTGCTCTAAGTTTGGGATTCTGCATGCTGACGATGATGCAGATGGATCCATCAACATTCCAAAACTGCTGCAGAGTAAATTTTGTGCTACATCTGGAATAATCTTTGCAGTGCCACCTTGTAATGAACCTGTCTTGGAAAACTTAGGTAATACTGTGAATGGCTCAGCATGGACTATTATGCTAACCACAAAATTTTCTGAATTAATCCTGTTATGATTTAAGTCCTATACCTCCCTTGTCAATGCTTTTAACCATATAAATAATAACTCTTCTGAGGCCATTAAGCAGCCTGCTTACCCAGAAACATTTTTGTTTTGCAGGCTGTTAATGTACTGTAAGAGGATAGCCCTGACCTTGGAAAACAAGGGGAGAAAATTTTCCATGACTCTACATAGAGGCAACAGTGAGAGATACAGAGGGAGGAAAGATGAAACAGAAACTATAGCATTTGTCATGGTGGAAAACTGTTAAAGCAGACCATGTTTAGAATAAAGCAGAAGTTAAATTCATTGTTATTCATTATGAAGGAAGGTAAACCCTTCACTTGACAAAACTAACGGTAAAGTTCTCTGTTAAGGCTTGTTGATTAAGTACTGCTGAATGCTTGCCATTTACATAGGCACGCCTGTCACTGTGTCTGCTAAGAGGCACAAGTTACTGCCAAACTGAAACCTTAGCTATGTTTGGCTTTATCTTGTGAGCTCTGGCAGACATTACTGTTTTCCATTAACAATGTACAGCTTTTCACATCTTGTAGTTGATAAACATTAATAGAAGAGGAACTCTTGTCATCAGAATGAAATCAATGCATTATAAAAGGCATTCTATGAAATATCTTCTGCTTTGAGAATAGGTCTTTCAAGGATATTTAGGTTTTGTTATATTTGAAGGGGTTTTTTTTCCTATAAAAAAGCATTTGCTGATGTGTTTTCTTATATCAAGAAGCATTTTCTGGGATCATTTTGACTAAGCCTTCTTTGGCATATTCTTTACAGGAAAATATTAGACAACAATTAAGCTGCAGAAAATAGTGAGAGAGACTGTATTCGTCTTTAATGGAAGTGTTTTGATCTGAGGCCAGAAAAGAAAAACAACAGAAACAACATCAATTTTAAACACCTTTTCTTTTTTGCATTTCATGTATGCTAGTTCTCAAGCATATTTGAACAGGTTTAAGACAGTTCTTCAGTGTTTGTTTTTCCTCATGTACTTGATAGGACTGCGAGCAGTGAGTCAGTAAGCCAGCTTGCATTAGGTATCACCACAGTTTTGTATTGGTTATATGAAATGTAAATGTAAAACAGCACTGGAAACCTTTGCTTTTTCTGGTAGCTGCTAAATTAAACATGATTATTTATTATTTCTGAATACTGAAAACTGGCTGTTCCAAATTTAAGGACAGTTAGCTCTGAGCAACAATTAGTTCCTTGCTGAGAAGGCAATTAGAGGGGCTTTCGTGTCTGGATCAGCATCTATAATGTTGCTTATGTTGGTCAGCACCATGCTTGTAGGAGGTACCTGCTGTGCTAGGTGCGACAGTTCTTGCATGTGGTGTGATTTTCCATACAATGCTTTGTGCTCTGACTGTTCCTTTTTCTGCAAATGAGGAGAATAACAGCTGTGTATCTCTGTCTCGAGAATTTAGGCCAAGAATCATTTATGGACACACTATGTGCTTCAGCTACATGCAGGCTGTGCCCTTGTGCTGCAGGAAAGTAAATTTGCGAGTCAAGGGGCTGCTGGGTGTCCACAGCCCTTGCAAAGCACCCTCAGTGCAGCCAGCCTTGGTGCCTGGGATGGCAGAAAGACCTGAGCAGAGTGAGAGGGTTTCTCAGGTAATCACCCCCAGTGTCCCCAGGGCTGTGAATGGTATCTGTCAACAACAGGCGAGCTGCCTACAGCACTGCAGGGTCACTGTAAGCAGGATGGGTCTGGGTCGCTGCTCTTCTCTGCTCTTTGCTCCTCTCTGCTCCCTTTGCCATAGTGGGGTGGCCAGAGCCACCTAAGCTCCTTGAGGAGAGCCACAAGCATTGTGGGCAAGGGTGAAGAGTTTCAGCTGTGGGAGGCTTTTGGCATTCCTCTGCCAGTGCTGATTCATTGAAGTGCTGTCTACAGTATTTATAACCTTTTTTATTTTTTCCCCACAGTGTAAACGTACTTTTTTTCCTGTGATATTTAAAATGGTGGATAAAAGAAAATATGTCTATAGCATACAGTCTATAAATTACACTAATAGGAGGATTATGCAAAGAAAACAAGGAAAAAAATGGGAATATGTCTCAGAGAAATAGGGGTAGATGCGGCCCATCCTGAAATCTTATGCAGACAAACATTTACAAAAGGAAAAAACAGGCTTGGACCAAACCTCAGCAACCCAGAGACTCCTGTTCTTGGGCTCCTGACCTGTTGCACTGTTGTTGCTAGATATTTCTTCCACCTCTATAAAATCATTCCTTCTGTGTGATCCCAGAAGGTACCAGTTGCTTTTCTGGTGAGAGGTCCATACTTGCAGGTAGTATCCTACTGTGTAGCTCTCAGCCAATCTTTTACAGTTAAAGTCCTCAGATCATTTACACTTCAATGTTATTCTCTTTCAATAGCTAGTTCAGAAAAAAGTGTTCCCACAAGTGTTACTGTCTGCTCATATTGCTGCATAGTGGCTCCAAGAACCACACAGTCAGCTATCTTGAACACTAAGAGCCTGCAAATAAAAATTACCATCTAAGTTCAATGCTGAGGTGTGTTTCTTGTCATTATTTATCACTGCCCATCTGCCTGCCTCACTTACCAGGATACTTAGTGTGCTGACTGGCTGGCTGACTACTGCTGCAACTCCAGCCAAATGAAGCTGCTGTTACTTGTCTGAGGCTGTACTCACTGCAGCTCTGCTGTACCTCTCCCAGGTAGCTGTCTTCATGCTACGTGCAGAGTTTCCTGAGCACTGCAGCAGAATGCAGCACTCAAAAGGGTATGCAGGGATACTCTGGCAAAGGGTGGAAATTTGTATCCTTCTAAGAGAGAAGTCTAAAAAATGAGCATTTCATCCAGCTGTGACCTGATCCTACTCTTGCAGTCATTGATGCTAGTGCTGGAAAAGCAAGTTAAGCAAGCCCTGCATTTGGAATGGTAAAAGAAAAGGAGTTTCAGGGTTTGACTACAAATCAAATATATGGAATTATATCTAAAGCTGAATAACTGCTCTGCAGGAAAAGCTGAAGAAAACCGTTGCCATGACTATTGCATTTGCAAAGGAGACTCTTTCCTGCATCTCAGAGTACTCTACAACCAGCAGCCCCCGTATTGTCTCTTCTCTCTGGAGGTTCCAAATTCTACCTTGATAACACCTGTCCACTTTGTATCTTGTTGGGAGTGAACAAAGGGTCAGAGATGGGGAGAGATCTTGGGGATGCTGAGCATCATGTGGACTTGAGTGAAAGGATACTGGCCTGGGTGGCACAGACAAGGCATGGTGGCCACCTGGTTTAACACCAGTGTTTGAAGTAGGTGCTTTATTAATGGCTGTAAATCCAAAGTGCCCAAACAGATGAGGAAAGGTAGTGGTGAGGCCAAAAAGGCTGGGCAAGCAAGGTAACACAGTGGAAAAATGCCCTCTGGCATCAGCCTCAGCCCCCTCTCCCCAAAGCAGTTTAGGTGTTCAGAAATGTCTCCCTGCTTTGCCATGCTCAGCTTTTAAATTAAGACAATGATCTTTGTGTCATAGAAGGCTACACGTATTTTGTTTAAAAGTCTTGTAGGCATTGTACAATGGAAAGCAGAGCTAACACACTCCATATGCATAGAGGTTTATTTGGCTTTCTTTGCAGATGAATATTTGTGATTTTAAATTTTTCTTTGTTCTGCCTGAAGGCCTATAAAGATTTCTGCAAAAGTGCTGAGACATATCAACTAGAATAAGCCATTTCCTGGGATTTTTTTTTCTCTTAAAAAAAGTACAATCCTATTGCAAAATTTCTGGCACTCATTTTACATGTTTCTCTATCAACTTGATGTGTGGAAAATGTGAAGTCTTGCCACTCTCACCTTGTCCCACATTGTATTTATTCCTTAGAGAAAGGGCAAAGTAAAAGCAGCCATCTCAGAAAACCATCAATCTCATTTGATGTAACCAAAAACTAGGAGCAAGAAAAGCAAAACCCAAAGCAGAGATAAGGCAGCTTCTCCTCAGATTTCAGTGTTGGGGATGGTCTGCCTGCACTCCCTGGCTGATAGCCAGAGTTCAGAGGTACCCAAGGTACTAAGGACAGTATCTGGGTACCCAAGGTACTGGTGGCATATATTCCAGAGATTTATTATTCTTTAATAAGCTAAGGCAATCTGTGGAGAACAACTTTAATGAGGTCAGTGCAGTTAGCATTAAAAGCTAAGCAAACTTCTCTACTCTGCTCTGACTGAATCTTCTGAGGCATGCTTGCAAGAAGCCCAGTAAAATGCACCCAACTTGCAGAAGAAAATGGAACGGACGCTTACACCCTGCAGCAGTGGAACTGGCAGCCAAGATAAGGAAGGAATTGGTTATGTGAGCGCCTCTTGTAGGCTAACAGAAATGTGAAACCCATTGTCAAAGGCAAGTGCTAAGAGCTTGTGGACTTTCCACAAGCAGGCTGGTTGTCTGGACAGGAGGATGTGGGACAATGCCAAGGGGATGGCTGGGATCAACAGCAGCTCCACAAAGAGAAGACTACTGCTGAAATGTGACTAGTCATATCAGAAAATCACCAGACAGGCAGACACCTCCACAAGGGAATTGAGAAACACAGTAGCTGAAACCTATGTCATTTAAAAAGAAAAACACCAACCCCCTGCCTCCTAATGTAGATTAAGCCAGATTCGGAAATAGTTTTTCTGTTAGTCCATGCCCTGTCTTTCTTCAGGGTCAAGCTAGAGCCAGCAACCAGAGACAGACAAATGAAAGAGTCCCTAGTCATGATTTAGTAGGAAGCTACCTCCGGAGAACTCTTCACTAAAAGGCCACATGCTCGACTCTGACCAGCTGCTTATGGAAATGGTTAGAAGGCAGAAAATGAGAGCAGAACTTTCCAAAGCGTGTAAGCATGTGACAGCGTGCATGCATACTCACAGACATACCCACGTGGCCAGAAACCACTGGGAATGGGATTCTTTCTGACAGGCAGAATGGTTTCAGGATATATATGGCAGTGTAAAAGGTCATGGCTAGTCTGAACAGCTCGATGCCTCTGCAGACTTCCAGCGATAGTTACAGCTGCAGCTGACTGGAATGTAGGGATGCTTACAGCACTTGCATCTGAATCCAAGGACTGAAATACTACCCGCCTGCTCCCAGCCACTCAGCAGCTTCTGTGAGAGCTGCAGCATGTGGCGTGCTGCAATCCAGACCGTTGCCTAGCACTCGTACTCTGTTTTGTCTGTCCTCTCTGATTGTGCTAGCTGGGGGTTAAGATAAATGGAGTATTCATCCAATTACCCCTGAGTACCCCTTTCTACTGCCATATATTTGAGGAAAAGTAGCTTTACCACATGGATGTTTACTTCCAACTTTTTTAAACTCCCTGGAGCCTTTAGAACATTCTGTTCACCCAGAGTGCTCACTAGCTGATCAGCTCTGTTGTTTTTCTCTGCAATTAATTAGCAGAGAGGTGCAAATGCCTGGGAGTTGAATATGCATACTCTCAAGTATCATGATTAGCCTAGTAGGTTTCATTGTAGGTGAAATATCTGTTCTATACTTGGAAAGCAGAGGATGAAATGTATTTTTTATTCCACCCACTGTGGAATTCTTATGAATTCAATAGCTAAAATTCTGTTTATCAACACTGTTGGGCCCATCTTTTCCTTGGCCTGGGAGTTAAGAAACAAAAATAACAACGGAATAATTTATGTAGTTTCAAAAAAGGGCAGCAAGGGAGACTGTGAGCAGTCTGTTCTGAAAGTTTCACATCTATAATACACTAGAATGGGTACAGACTGAGGGATGCTGGAGGCTTCTGGTGTCAGAAGGGCAACACCTGAAGTTTAACAGAGCATAAGTATTAGTCAAGCCAATCAACTGTAAACAAAATCATAGTACATTCCCAACAGGTCTCTGATAGATCACACCATGGCAGAGCACTGTTCAATCCCAGCATGACTAGCAAAATGAACATACCTGGCTTTACCAAATAATGGCACAGTTAAAGCACCATGAGCTAAGCCAGCTAATTTGTAAAGCTAAGCTATTGTTTTGTGCCTTTTAAAAATCTCTGTCTTGGACAATTGTCAGCTTTAAACCACTGTTCTTGTGAATCTGAGACTATCTCATATTTTGCAAATGTTGCTTTGGTAGTTAAATTTACTCTGATTGTAGTTGATTTTGCTATATTTAAACCTTACCTTGAAAATTTACAAGTCTTACTGCTCAACATCTGTTATGGAGCCTAGGACAGTTTCTGAATGCATGCCAGGGATTGCCAGGAGAAGGAGAAAATTTTGTTTTCTGGAAGAGAAATTCAACTTCACAAGCTTCAAAAATATTGCCTTAAAAGCTAGGTGCACCACCTGCTGCTGATTTTAAAAATATAAATGTTGAACATCTCAAAATTGCAATCTCTGTCAATGTACTTTCAACCTCTTGAAATAATACCAGGGCAACGGAGAGAGAAAAGGAAAATTGCAACTTGTACATCAAACACCAAAATAATGTGGAAAACTGTGGGTTAATTAGAATGTATGAAACCTCTGAATTCCTTTAAAATCTACTTATTTATGCCTATTAGAATCCTTGTATCATGTGGAATAGCACCTGTGTCCCATAGCGTATTTCCATTACTAAACTACTGCGTGTATTTGAGGGAAGTTAATCTAAAAATTATTTCTATTACATGAAAAAATATGCATACAGGCATGCAGCTACACACATGTATAATTTAATAGCTATAAAATTATCTGTAAAACTTTAATAATAATTAATATTATCTGTAAACAAACTTAGATCATTATCTTCTTATTTCCCTGTTTTCATATTATAGAAAAAAATTAGAGAGCCAAATACTGTTATGGATAGTTGGGACAAAACCCTGACTCCCCTGGAAAGAGAATGTCATCCTTGCACCCCAGGTTGAATATGCAGAAATGCTTATTTCCTCATAAGAAAAGAAGTACCTCCTGAGACCAGACTTGTCTGTCTCAGCCTGTATCCACAGGCAGACTGCAGACAGTTTCTGCTGTGAGTTAAACACCAAGGGACAAGGAAAGCTCACAGCTTGCAGGGGGTCAGCAAATAAGCCAAACTTTTCAGATCTTGCTGACTCACATCTCCCGCCATCTCATAATTTCTCATGCTTTTAACACGATGTGCACAAGTCTGTTTGCTTATAAAACAACTAATGATTCAGCTCCCAGAATATTATTGTGAGGATGATAGAAAGAAGAATTTCCAGTTAAAGGAAGAAACTTTGTCGTCTGGCTTGTCCAGAGTGCACTTCCATATGAAGGCCTGGGGTTTCAGGCCAGAAGTTGAACATCTAGGTCATTGATGTCACCTAATGTGAGCAAACACAATTTAGGAGACTGAGCCTATATATGCAACTACCTCATGAGTACAATCTCCCCAAACTCAGGGTGTGTCTAGGGCACATGCTCTTCTGAGGGAGAGAGGGGCATTTTGTGATGCAGCACACACAGACACTGCTCAGGCTTAGCCAAGGTGAGAAGGTTCCTTGAGCCTTCATCCTGGCCCTGGCCCAGGGTGCAGGTTTGCATCCCTGGCCAGCCAGTGCAGGAGTCTCCTCCCAGTGTCTGAGTCCCTGGACATTTCCAGCACAGGTGTCTGTGCCCTCACAAAGCTCTTCTGCTTTATATGAAAATACATAAATGTTCATGGTTAAGAGTAAGTTTCAGTGATTGCATGTAGCATCAGTGGTGGTATCTGTGATACCACTGGGGCTGCCAGAGGTGTGGGCAAGTACTGGCAACCAGGAAGGAGCTGTACTAAGGTAAGCTTGGCAGCAGTTGACAGCAGTTTGGCATCCCTCCTTTGCTGCCCAGTAGTCAGTGTACTTCAGGGAAGACCTAGGATTCAGGCTATGCTTGAACAGGTGTTTCAATTTATTGCATAATTTAGCCTTAGCTCACATGCAGGCAGTTGCACAAATGCTTTACACATCTGTCTGCTCAGGTTGCCATTTGCTCTAGCTCCCCTTTTTGGAAGCCTACTTGATATTATATCCTATAACTGCCTTCCTGACCTGACTCTCAGCCAGGTCTGTGTAGGCAACTGGGTGCCAGTTTAGGGAAGACACAGATTGCAGACATAACACAGAGCAGCTGGAGTGCTTGTCCACCTTGCAAAATGTAACACAGATTTTTCTGAGTTAGCTTGGGGCCTGACAGAAGTATCATTATGCTGGGGATACCAAATGTTGTATGAACAAAAGTGAGATAAAGAATTTGAAGAAATCACTGTATTAATGCATATATATATCTTCTAGTGCCAAAGCTAACAACTGAGATGTGGATTAGATTAGATTTCTCTTTGCTGTATTGCTGAGCACAGTCTGCCTTGAAGATGAAGAAACCTCTGCACCTTGCATCACAGGGATAAGGAAGTGAAGGGTTGAAACTGAATACAGCACTTTACAACCACATCTGTTGCTGAAGTCAGAATCTGACTTCCCAAATATTATCAATGGCAATCTTGAAAACCCTTCAGCTGGTTCATACCAAGCACAGTCAAGAACTATCTAGTGACCTCTGTTTTTTTCCTTATGGTATTACCATTTGTACACAAAATTAATATAAATTCTTCAATCTAGAAGGAGTGATGTGAATGCAACAGTAAAGCACAGGTGTATGAGACAGTGCTACAGAGCTGTGACCCAGACACTGAGGGGACAACTTCTCCACACAAAACCAGACGTGTTTGCAAGGTGGGTAGCACCTTAGTCCCTAGTGTATGTGACAAATCCGTGCTGCTGTCTACTGTGAACAGCTGTGAGGACAAGAATACCCCGAGGTGAGAACTAAGTAATTGCAACACTATTATTTCACTTACCACCATTCTCCATTCACAGCTTTCAAAACCAGAGTGTTTTGAGGAGGGAAACTGCAAAACTGAACAAGCATCAAGACTGACTTGCTCTTTTCAATGTTATCATTGTGTTTATGGCACCATCAAAGATCCCAGCCTGACATCAAGACCCCTCTTCCCCATGGGCATGGGGCCATTTTTCCTACATCCGGCATGAGGCCAAAGAGAGAGGGAGGCAAGACAAATTAACTGGTTGCTGGCAGTGTGCCCATGACAGATTGACAAGCTATGAATGATTGAAGTTGAAACCTTAAGGTATGGATTGGTATCTCTTATTTTTCATGGTGCTTCTGGAACACTGGGTCAAAATATTTGCTTTTTACCTCTGGGAAGTTGGGCTTAGGTTCATTCTGGAAGCCAGACAATAACTGCAGTAGGGAAGTGCAGACTGGGGCCATGCCATGCTGGCTATCAGTGCCCCCAGAGCCAGGTACTGCCAAGCAAGTGCTTCCTCCACAAGGCAGTATGAAAGTGTGACATTCATAGAACAGCAGTCAGGAGGCAGCCACATAGTCAGATCTCCTCAAGTCCATTACATCATGAGAATGGCCTTCTTAAAATAGAAATTATTCTTGAAGATGTATGTATAATGAGATATAAAAGAGAAAAGTTGCATCAGGGCACTTAGAGAAGTATAATTCCTGTAAAATTTTCTTCAATAATTAATTTCTCTGCTTAATTCATAGATGACTACACCTAGTTACTCTAAGGTAGATTTTGGAAATATCAAGGCAGACTTATTATTTGCCACGAAAGTAAGATATTTTTATATAAAGAAGAAGAAGCCTGGTGGTCTGACAGGCAGTGTCTAAAATCCCCATCAGTGTGCCTTGTGGTTGCATGCAAGGGTTTATCTTCTGCCATGGTCCAGGCATTACATCTCTGCAGAAGCCACTCCTGTTCCCTTCTGGCCTACTTGACCAATATTCCACCCCTGGACCCTGTCCCAGAACCTTGCCCTAATTCAGAGCTGGGAGGGGGGTGAGAACAGGCTGTGTTTGACACCCACAGATGCATTAGTGCACCCACTGCCCTGTAGTTTGCAGGCCCATCAGTGCTGAGTGCACTGCCCACTCTGAAACTCCAACGATTGAAGGGGGAAGGTCAGCCCGGTTATCATCTCCATGCTCCCTCCAGCACAGAACTGTTCCTTATAACACCTTATTTACATGTGCTGTGATTTACACGGCCCACCATGACTATCAATTAGCTCCCACAACTTTCAAATTATTTTTCTGGCTTGGCAGAGCCTCCCTACCAGCATATTATTTTTGATGCTAAGTATGCCCTTTCATCTGTTCATTCTGTTTCCAATTGCTCTTGACTACACCTGGCAACTCTCTTCAAATAAATCCTCCATTCCACTGACATTTCTTGAAAATGTTCTCTTTTCTTCTTTCCCCCACTTCCTTTTAATTTAGCATTTTCACACAGTTAGGTCTTTTAATGCATCTCCACAAATCAATACCACCACTTTCTTTAAAATGTTGATGTCTTTATTCTAATTTCCCATCAGTTTCTTATGGTCTTTCTTCTTCTGACTCTTGCAGACAAAACAACAAGCAGCCTGTGCAAGATATTGCCAGCCCTGGGTACAAAGGGACAAAGGGCCACCCAGACTCTGTTACATTGCAATTACAAATTGAACTGTTTTCTCTCTCTCTCCTTTTCTTTTTTTTTTTTTTTTTTAGGTCTTAAAAGCCCTCTCTGCCTTTTTTTTTTTTTTTTTTTTGCATGTGGCTCCTTTCTGAGGCTTCCAGGTAACATACTCAGGTGCGACAGAATTTACGTTTTTTAAAGGAGTTTTCTCTCTATTGTCATAGAAACACAATAAATGCCACATCCTAAGCCTGTAGCAAGCCATGTGCAATCTCAATCGAGAAAAGCAAATTTTGCACCAGACGGCAACATTGTCCAGAACCAGATCCTCCTCTCTGCAGCAAAAATTGGACCTTTAATCCAATTTTTTTAAATTCGTGGAGCACATATGTACAGAATCACAGAATCATAAAATACTTAGGTATGGAAGCGATCTCTGGAGACCATCGACTTCAATCCCCCCACCAAAGCAGGGTCAACTCCAGCAGGTTGCACAGGAATGCATCCAGGTGGGTTTGGAATGTCTCCAGAGCAGGAGATTCCACAACCCCTCTGGGCAGCCTGTTCCATTGCTCTGCCACCCTCAGTGTAAAGTTCTTTCTCAGCCTGAGGTGGAATTTCTTGTGTTGTGGTTTATGTCTATTACTCCTCGTACTACCGCTGGGCACTACTGAAAAGAATCTGGCACCATCCTTTTGGCATCCGACTTTGAGATATTTGTACGCATTAATGAGACTCCGTCTCAGTCTCTCCTTGTAAGGGAGTAAGGAAGATGCTCCCGATCCCAGAGCATCGGTGTGGCCTCTGCCCACCCGCTCTCGCAGCTCCTGGTCTCCCTTGCGCTGCAGAGCACAGGACGGGACCCAGCAGTGCCGGTACACAGCACAGATGTGTCCGTCCAAAGCCCACGGCGTGTCTCGGAAGTGCATTCCCGGACTACCTCTGCGGGATCCTGTGGGATCCTGTGGGACCCTCGCGCCCCCGCACACCCGGACCCCGCGCTGCTCCTCCCGGCGCCCCCTAGCGACCCGCTCTGCC
>NW_005054404.1:64742-79535 GCF_000277835.1 Geospiza fortis | reverse complement strand
AGAAGAGGATCGTTCTGTGTCTGGTGTGGATAACGCGCTGGTAGGATCAGCCCCCTCCTCCCCGTAGTTTTCCTCAGGGCCACCGCGCGGCCCGGGAGAGTCCCAAGGAATGCAGCTGGACACCGGCGCGCCACAACAGCGACTTGTTTGGGTGTAGCTGTGGGAAAATACAATGCGGTTGCTTGTTTGCGAAGTAGGAGGTGAAAACATCGAGAATTCTCCTTTTGCAGATTTGTGACAAGCACAGCCTGCGCTTCGTCCGGACCCTGTTTGGAGTCTCCATGTTGTCCTATCTGGATGAAACTGATCTGAGAAGAAGCTGGGGACTTTCTGTTTGGGCTAAGCACTTCCAATAAACTCCTGGCTGAAAAATTCAGGTGTGTATCCATCGGGAAGCAGAGAGGTAAAGGCTAAATGGATCTAAAGACAGCAGTCTTCAACGCTGCTCGTGATGGCAAGCTGCGGCTCCTTTCCAAGCTACTGGCAAGCAAAACAAGGGAAGAGGTGGCCCAACTGATGTCAGAAAAAACCAATGGTGCCACACCACTTCTGATGGCAGCCCGCTATGGTCACCTTGACATGGTGGAATACTTGTTGGACCATTGCTCTGCCTCGATAGAGGTTGGTGGCTCAGTGAATTTTGATGGTGAGACCATCGAGGGAGCTCCGCCGCTGTGGGCAGCATCGGCCGCTGGCCACTTGAAGGTTGTTCAGTGTCTATTGGATCATGGTGCATCTGTCAACAACACAACGCTGACAAATTCAACGCCTCTTAGAGCTGCCTGTTTTGATGGTCACCTGGAAATAGTCAAGTACCTTGTGGAGCACAAAGCAGACCTGGAAGTATCAAACCGTCACGGGCATACGTGCTTGATGATCTCATGTTACAAAGGCCACAAAGAAATAGCTCAGTATTTACTTGAAAAAGGAGCTGATGTGAACAGAAAAAGTGTTAAAGGTAAGTTAGTTTTTTCACTTTCATTGTGGTAAATAGAGGTAAAGTTAGTAATTTACTTCTTAAAGAGCCTGACATCAAAAAAATTCTTCTCATAAAGCATAATATATAAAGCCTTTATAGCTATGTTTTTACGTTTTCTTTTAAATTTACTGGTTTTTAACGTGGATTATAAAATTATTGTTTGAATTGATACATTTTAATATTAAATCCCTAATTCTTAGAAGACTTAGTCACATGAAGCATCACATTTATGCATGTGTTAAAAGCTAGTAAAGTTGCTGAAAACCACTCTTTGTAGTAGGTTGGTCTAGCAACATACTCAAAAACATGACCATGTGTTCTTGGCTTTCGTAGTAATTCTTAACAAACCAAGTATGCTGTACATAAACTGATCTATGCTAGTAAGGCTGGTCTAAGGAAATATGCATAAAGGAGAAGAATTACTTTCTGCATTCAAAAATTAATAACCACTTTGCTCTTCACCCACTCTCTCCAAATTACTGAGTAACTTTATACCTTTTTTAGTGTTAGAAAGCAAAAATATATATTAGGAGTGAAGAAATGAAGATGCAGGTGACTGTGATCTCAGCAGAAGGACTTCCAGTGGCTCACAGATCTCAAACTCTTTTGCCCGTGTTTACAATTGCTCTGGTGTTACCACACAAAGTAAAGATTTCTGGCTTTTCTTCCTGTAATCATAATTAGTGGAACCTAAAATTTTCTATTACATATCAGACTTGTATTTAGTTGTGATATTAGTCTGAAAAGCATACCAGTTGTTTCAAATTACACCTAATTTTTTATCTCACTGAGCCAAGATTAGGTTTCAGCAGGTTTTGATTTTTTTAATATATATAAATAGATATAAAAATGAATCTGCTAGCAGTTGTTTTGTAGCATAATACTTCTGCTGCCTTTTTCAGGGTAATTACGTTTGTAACTGTATACTGTACCTTTCAGTTATTGGTGTTAAAATATGCTTTGTGTCTGGATTGTTGTGTGATACTGGTAAATACCAAATGTGAGAGTAATCTTTAGAAAAGCTGCTTGGTTAAATATGCTTTTTCTTAGCAAATCATGCAAATATGTGGGTTTAGTGTACAGAAAGCTAAACTACAGATTTGTCATGGAGGTGGGCAGAGCAAAATAAATCTTCCTTTGTAAGGGTTTGAAGTTGCTCATGAATCATCATGGACTTGTGGTAGGATAAAAATGTCATTTTTCTAAATAACATTCTGGGAATAGCAAGCTAAATATAAAGTGTGTAAGCTGAAAACTTGGGGTTGAGTTTTAAACCTATCCCTTTATATGATAGGTGTGAACCAAGCAATGCTCTTAAATACTTGATTTAATTGGGAAAAAGATGTAATTCTGCAGCTCTTTTTCTCCCTCATTTTGTGTTGGTGGAGTAGGCTTTACCTTACTCATTCTTTTTATTCATTTTATTAGTGAATTAGTATTATTTGTCTTTGTTTAAATGACTGATGATTTTCTCAGTGGTGTCAATTATAATTCCTTTCTATTTCCTTTAGTTTCTGTGTGTCTTGCGTCTAGGCACACAAGCAAAGGTTCTTAAAGTAAATAAATGATCCTTAATTTAAAAAGTTGGATTGCATATGGTTCAGTTCATTAAAACTCATTTTACACTTGAAACTGTCATGTGTACAACTGGATGTGTGTACATAATAGCTATCTGTTGGTAATGTGTGGAAGCCCCCTCTGGTATGACAGGAGCTTTGGTATCTTTAAGAAGTTTTATCTCTGAAGTTACTGAATAAGCAGTGGTGAGGTAAAGCAAGCAAGAAAGTACTGTAAACCCTGAAAGTCATCTGCAGAAAGGCAGAAGAACTGAGGACTATTGGTAGCTGTAAGTATTGTAACAGTGGCTGAGATTCAGCAGGTAACGTCCTCAGTTTTGTTTTGCAAAAATGCTATTGATTTTAAAATTAGTCAAACAATATTCATTCTGCGTTGTCACCCTCCCCCTCAAAGAATCTTCTGTATTACTTTCAGTTTCTACTCCTTCCTGCTATGTCCTAAATAGCTGACAGAGTGTGCTGTGCTTGTAGAAGGAAGATAACAGAGCATCTGAGTGTTCTGCTCCTGACTAGTAAGAGTTGCTGCCCTTATGTGAGTTTAGACAGGCACCTTCCTGGGCCATGTATAGAGAAGCCTGTTCTTCCCTGAAAGATGTAAAAAAAAAATGTTGCATTTAAAATTGCCATGCTCCTTATAAGAGCAGAACTATTCAGTAGAGTTGCTGTTGTGGCAGATATCTGTAGATCCTTTTTCAGATATTACTTATAGAGCTTGTGTGAGGGTGAGGGGCAGAATTACTTGACCTATGTCTTGTGGTTTTCCACTGGATTTTCATATTGCAAAATATCACTTAATGCACATACTAAACTTACTGAATGTATAGATATGAAAATGTTTCAAAGTGTTGACAGTTCCAGGGAGAAATCTGAATACTTTGATAGGAAAAAATAGGTACATTCACATGCATCTAAATGTATGAAAGAGTAGGTGAAAACATGTGGTGAAATCTTGCTTCTAAATGCAGAATCCCACAGCTATGTTTTGGACTATGGAAATTCAGAGGTCAGAGGTTCTTGAAAAAGTTGCGAAAGTATGGAAGTACAGCCAGGAAATTAAGATGGTCATAAACATTTCAGTGTGTCAGGTAAGATGCAGCACTGAGGTGAATGAGGTGAAGTGTAGGTCTGGCAGTGTCACATGGTAGATGGTGCTGAAGAGGGATGTTTGGGTAGATGAGTCCTCAACTGTGAAAGATGGCCAATGGTTCTGAATTTAGAGTATGAGCCTTTGATGGTGTTTGTTTCTACTATTTTGCAGAAAACAAACATCTGAACTTTCTCACAGTTTCCCTGAACTTCTAGGTAGGATTTAGGCAGCAGAATTGTAAACAAAGGATATTTTAAAAAGTATTTTAGGTTACGTGAACAGTGTAAGTGATGGGGACAAACTGATAGGTGGGGTAAGAAGGGTGAATGGGTTTTATTATTTTGTAATGGTGGTAAACAGCAAAGATATCTGTAGATAGGAAGCAGCCTAAGCAATACTTCACAAAGTGAATTAATTTACCACTGTCTCTGATTCATAGCTTTCACCAGTGTTCTGCTGTCATGGTTTAATGCCAGCCAGCAGCTAAGCCCCAGGCAGCTGCTTGCTCACTTCCCCACCAGTAAGACCAGGAACAGAATACTCGTGGCTTGAGATAAAGACAGTTTAATAGGGAAAACAAAAGCAGGGCACACAAGCAAAGCAAAATGAGGAATTCACCACTTCCCATGGGTAGGCAGGTGTTCAGCCATCTCCACAAGAGCAGGGCTCCATCATGTGTGACACTTACCTCAGAAGACAAACTCCATCACTCCAAATGGTCCACCTTTTCTCTTTCTTCCCCTCAGCTTTATGTACTTAGCATGATGTCACATGGTCTGGAAATCCCTTTGGTCAGTTTGGGTCACCTGTCCCAGCTGTGTCTCCTCCCAACCTCTCATGAACCCCCAACTCCCTCACCAGTGTGGAAGTACAAACAGTAGAAAAGGCCTTGGCTCTGTGTAAGTCCTGCTCAGCAACAACAAAAACATCTCTGTATTATCAACCCTGTGTTCAGCACAAATCCAAAACACAGCCCCATACCGGCCACTGTGAAGAAAATTAACTCTACCCCAGCTGAAACTGGTGGAACAACTCTTCATTTAAGAAGCTGCAAATTAAAAATAAAGTTTAATGAGTTTTACCTGTAGTTAATTATGTCTCAGATGGCAAGTTTTTATGCTGTTCCTAAGTAGGAAGAGTGTGGATAATGTTAGAGTAGCAGAAACACAACTTTTTTCAGAAGGTGGAATCCTAGAACTAAAACCTCAAATGAAGCACAGTTTTGTCTCTGTGCCAGATGAGGAGCATATTCTGTGTCAGCTGCATGCCGTTTTCTGTTCTGCTGCATTGTGAAGCTTGCCAGTGATTTGTTGTTAAGAGCCGTGCTACCTTACTATTACCTGAAGAACAGACCACTGCATTCTCAAAGGCAGTGTTTCGCTGATGTGCACATCATTTGGTGATGTGTAGGCAGGGAAATGTTTACTCTCTTAATACAAATGTCAGTCATTTTAATGATTACAGATTACAGATTTGGGCCCTTTGGGGCTATCTTTTTTGATTTTTTTTTTTTTTTTTGTTTAAGGTGCAATATTTCATGTAAGTTCCCCGTTGAAATAGTTTTCATTCAGACTGATTGTAAAGAAATCTTATACTTCTGTTTCAGTTCCAGACAGGACAGTTAAGATCTTGCATTTTGAAAATTTGCAGTGCACTTTTTAATAGTTTGTGTTTATACTTTATTCTCCTCTGCCAGATTTGCAGAAAGGAAGGGAAAAAATCCATTATTGCAGCAATTAGTGAGTTAGATCATAGATAAAATATGCATGTGCTAGTAACCAGGATGGGCCAAACAGAAGGGAATTGTAACCTCTTTTCAAAATACATGCTTGAGAGGGCAGGTGTTTTACCTGAACATAGCTGGTAAGTCTTTCCATTGCTCAGTGGCCTGGTATGCGGTCTCTCTCTTCAAAGTGCTTTCTGTGGTTTTGTTAGTGGTTTTCACCAACTCTGCCTGCCTTTTGTAGTTAAAAGACTCATCAGCTAGCCTTAAGACTGGTTTTTCTCCTCCAGAGTATTAGAAGATCAGAATTTTGTTGCTAAGAACTGCTGGCCTAGGCATTCTCTTACTTGTCTCTTGAGATATACACAGGAGTGTTTAATTGCATTTATAAAAAAAGGAATACTGTGATTCTTCAATTCCACTGGCACAGTATTTAATATTTTTGTAAAATAATATGGTAAACAAGGTTTGTTGACTTTGGGCTTTGTTTCCTCATTTTGGGAGGTATCGAAGCATGCAAACTTCTGTCTCTATGGGTATTGTATCAAGGGCTAGTGCTATTTCAGTATTGCTGTTAGTAAGGGGTACTGGAAGATGTGACACTCAAACCTGCTGGTAAGGGAAAAAATACTTTGCAGACCTAGCAGACCCAGAAGTAGGGGAATTATGGAGAATCATGCTATTTCTTTTATGACAAGTGTGGTCTAGTATGTGTTAAAAATAATTAATTTTATTGTGCTGTAAACATTAAGGAGTCTTGACAGGTTTGTTTTCTTCTGAGGGTGTTTGTCTTCTCTGCTTGCCAGGGTTCATAGAATTACTGAGGGAGCAGGGACGGGATAAAAAAAATACCAAAACAAAGGTCCTTGGGGTTTTTTTCTGCTTGTTGTTCCTTTTTTGCTTATTTTTTAAAATTCTCACTATGAATAAACACTTGCTCTAAAAGTGCGCTGTGTCTTTTTTTTGGGGGGGGGGTTTACTTTTTTTCCCTTTTTTGGTAGGTATTATGTGGTACCAGGACTCTGAAACTCATAGATGTTTTGTTTGTGACTATGTGTGGAAACTGAACTTCAGGGGGAATGTCGAAGTTAAATAAGGAAGATAAATATACAATTTAAGTTTAATTCTAACTAAAAAGTTTTTGTTTAAATTAAATCATTCACCGCATGCTGTTATTCACATAATAATTGATAATCTTCATAATACAAGTTCTCTTGAAGTATTTCAGTGAGCAAGACAGCAATTATTCCCTTACATCATATGGAAATTCCATTAAAATAAATTGTTGAGATTAGCAGTTCTTTGCATTTTTTAGTTAGTTTCTTGAAGGAAAGACATTTTGTTTTTATTCACTATGCACACTAAGAGTTAGGATGTGTAACAGTTTTCTTATGCATTGTCCATGTTTGGATCTATCTGGCAATACTTTTAAATCAGTAAATACTCTTGGAAGACTGAATTACTTCAAGTGCTGTGGTAGAAAAAGAAATGAATGTTATATAAAAATTTCACTTTATAAAAGTGATCACTTCATTTGTAAGGCTGCAAAAGTATATACAGGTGGTTAATGTACACACTGGTCAGTCATTTAAATTAAATACTTTTATTTTTTTTGTTTTTAATGATCTTAGATAGAAATTCAGATTGGTGTTAAGTTTTAATGTAAGTTTTACAGTGTGGAAGTTTGATAAAGCATTTTGGAAGTATTAGGAAGTGGATGCACTTAATTGGTTGCAAATCAAGTCCAATCACTTTGTGTCATGGCTTCATTTTCTTGCATTCCCTTGTCACAAGCTATCGGTCTATTTTGGGAATTACTTGCTTCTGACATAGAAAGGCCTGTCCTTATGAATTTGAATACCCACTCCCACTCCAGTAAGCTTTTGGAAACACTGGGTAGTTAGTTTTGTGATACATGAAATGTTTCTGAAATGTTCATAACTCCATTTAAAGGAGTCCTGCTAAAAAAGAGTAAAGTGTGAAGACACAATGCCAACTAGCCCTACCTTTTTCTGTACTTTGTATCTGCAAGATTTAGAAGGGTTGGAGTTGGGGTTATTCTGTTTCGTTTGCTATTTTTTATGGAGAAGTTACTAGGTATCATGAATGATAAAGTTTTATCCGGATGGAAGCAGTTTGTAAGCACTATTAGCAATACAATATAGTGACACTTAATATTTAGCAGAGAAGTATTAGGGCTACCGGAATCATCTGCAGTCCAGTCTTTTGTCCGTGCAAGGAGGAGCCTTTTATGTTATGGTAGCAAGAGCTATCTTTGGTATGTGATTAAATTCCTGCCAGTCATTTTACAATTGATTTTAAAAACAGATGAAACCTACTTTACAATAATCATTCCCATCTTTAAAAAATTACTTAATTTGACCAAACCCATCATATGTGTCTCTTCGAAAATTACTCGTCAAAGAGAATGATTTTCAAATTACTTTTGCTTTTTTTGGCCTTTTCCCTTCCTGATACAGCAATAGATACAACATTGTTTTCTAGTTCGTTACTGAATAGATAATGTTACAAAAATTGAATTAATTTCTGAATTGTATTCAGCCACTATTTATCACTATAGATGATATGGTCACTATAGTGACACTATAGACAGTGTCATGTTTTGAAATGGATGAGTTAATTCACAGAATAGTGGTTGATCTGCTGTGTTTATTTGAACTGTTCAATTCCTGGTCAGTTTGTGGCCAATGTATAGCCTTTGATTTACACATTAAGGCCCCTCTCATGTTTTGTTTCAAATTCTTCCTCTACTATAGCAGTTGATACTTGCTAGGTATAGATGGCTGGCAGTGTTATTTCTTAAGGCTGGGGTTTATGTTTGGGGTTTTTATAAAGTTGGCAACTCTCAACCATCTTTTTACTCCTAGGCATTTTTCAATGGAAACTTGTGTTTCTTACAAAGTATTCTTCCCACTGCTGTATCTGTACCATGCAATCAAATTTCAGTGAGGTGCAGCCACTGCATAAAAATTAGTGGTGATGCCCTCACATTATTAGTTTATACATGGCATAATTTAAGCTGTGGTTATTTGTCACCCTGGTTTTTTAAGATCTTCTAGGCTTTCTGATATGGACATTCTTATGGTGAACTTTTCCAGACACTTTCTGTAAATAACTGATTGTTTTGTCTTCTTTTATGGAGGAGGAGAAAGTTGATAGACTGCTGGTTTGACCAGTGTCATTGGAGAGGTGTCCCTATCACCCTCCAATCCACTGTCACTTTTGGAAAACTATAAATGTTGGAGTCAGAGAATAAACTTCCTCTTTCTTCCTTCACCCGGAAACCCTTGTGACCACCGTCACAGTTATTTTCATTCTAAGGGCCACTGCAGTATAAACAACTGGAAAATTACGCTACTTCTGATAAGCTGTTAAACTGAAATCAGTAATTGTAATAGCAATAAAAAACCCTAAATTGTTTTAAATTTACAGCATCCAATTGGAAAGAGCAGTGAAATTCCTTGGAGTCTTAATCATATTTCTACACTTTCTACATAGCTGCATTGTAAATTAATGGCATACAGACTGCTGGATTTAGTTTACATTGACAATGGCCAAGCTTTTTTTGTGTATTTTTTTCAGTCACAGTGTGTATGCCTGCTGATTGATAAAATAGTGTCAAAAGCAGCATTACGTGGTGATGGATCTGCAGTATGTAATATGCATAGCTGGCACTGTTGTGGTTGTCAAAAGTGGCAAAATATATATTAATAGTTGTGAAACAATAGTAAGAATTTGGATGTTACTGATATCTTTTGGCTTATTTGCCTTTAATGTGCTTTTATGTTACTATTTTTTAAATATATTAAAAATATTTATTTGAAGGTAGAAACAGCTGCCAGTTGCAGAGCTCTGCTGTGAAGGATAGTGTATGGAGTTGAGTACACATTGAAACAGCTGTGTTGACTGCTGGCTCAGCCCATGCCCATGTGCATCTGGTTTTGCCTTTATCAATAAATACAGAACTGAAGATGGTCGGAGGGACCAGCCATTCTTTAGTTCTGAGTTAACTGCTGTAGTTTCATTTTAACTAGACTTTCAGCAGCATAGCAAGAAGAATATGTGTATTGGTAAGTTTGTATATAGGTCTGCATTTGACATTTTCTCTTAGGAATACTAAGGTCTTGTCCTTTCTCAGATGGCATATTGACATTTTTCTAAAGGCAGAGAGAATTTTAGTTGATAAGCTATGGATGCCAAATTCGCCAACTTTCAATCCACCTCTGCTCCTGCAATTGAAAATTTTGTTAGTCTAGGTAGAGATTGTAGTGTGGCCAAACCTCTAACTTACTTACTGCTATTAATGTTAAAAATTGCCTGAGGTATTAGAAAGGTGGAAAAACACTTCCCTTTTTATGAACTGGTTTTAACTTTATGAATCTTGATCTAACAGGTAGTTTCATGTGCCACTTTGTGTTGGGATGTCTTCCTCAGTTTACTTGTTAGTAAATGATTGTAAAATCATTGGCCATTATTGAGAAATGTTTCAGGAAAAGACAATTTTGAAAGTTAAGTTCACTGTCAATAAATGAAGCAATCTAGTATTTTTAAATTTTTTTTCCTCAACATGTTTGAATTTTGCTCTTAAAATATGATTCAGGGGACAAAGTATGTTCGTACCTCTGGTATAATTGCAAAAACCTGAGTCATAAGCTTTAGAAAATAACTTTTTACTCATGTTTTATATGAATTTGATTAGCATGTCAGCTAAATTTGATAGCCCCATTCACCGCAATCCTTTGAGCTGTGTCCTTTAGACAGTTCTGTACCCAGTGGACGATGACCCTACTCATCCCACACTTGGATAACTTGTCCAGAAGGATGTTGTGGGGACAATATAAAAGCCAAAAAAGGCAAACCTCACTAAAAGGCAAAAATCCCACAGCCACTATCTTTGCTTCATCTGATGGATGGGTGACCTTATTCTAGAAGCATATCAAATTAGTTAAAACAGGACTTTTTCCTTGTCAACCCAAGTTGATAGTACCTAGTGATTGCATTGTCCTTTAAATGCCTTACAGTAACATTCATTATAATCTTCTCCATAATTTTTCTGAGTGTTGAGGTGAGACTAACAGGTCTGTAGGTTCCTCTTTCACTTCTTATGAAATGAAATAACTTTGGTTAGCTTCTATTCAGTAGGGACCTCCCCAGACTCCCAAGACATTTGGTAGCTGGTGGAGAGGAGTGGTGCTGTCGCAAACATCAACTTCTTCAGTGCTCAGGTAAATCCCATCAGATCTCATGGACTTGTGAACTGTGAACTGCTACAGCTAGTCCCTGAGAAGTGTCTAAACAAATGGGAAGTCACTATTCCTGAAGTCATCCTCTAAATCCAGGGCAGAAGGCAGTTTATCTGTATTATTAAAGACTGAGGCAAAGGAAAGCATTGTCTCTACACTTCTTCACCCTTAATAGTCAGATGACGTTCTTCAATAAGTATCAGTCTTGTATTTTCTTTAGACCTCCTCTTGCTACTAGTGTACTTTAAAAACCCTTCTTTTTGTCTGACACAATACCCGTCAGTTTCAACTTTAATTGAGCTTTGGCCTTTTGCATCTTGTCGCCTGCATATATGAACCACAGCTCTCTCAAATTCCTGCAAAGCCTAACCTTGTTTCCAGGCAGCATACAATTTCCTTTTCCTCCTGAGCTCCAAGAGTTCTCTGTCCAATCAAACCGGTCTCCTGTCCTATTTGCTTGACTTTTGATACAGTAGAATAGCCAATTACTGTGCTTTTATGTAGCGAAGAATTCCATTTTAATTCTAGTTTGGGTTTTTTCTTAAACTGGTTTAATTTTTTCAGATAAAATTATCAAACATTTTGATTTTTATAACTGTGTGGCAGCCTTGCTTTCATAGTACACAAATGGAGGAAAAAAGCTATTTTAAAACCATTAATATTTGGGGTTTTTTTTAACTATTAGCATGGTGAGATTTGGACTGTAATTTGGTATGATTTGTGTAATTGTGTTTGTTCTCTTGCAGGAAATACAGCACTACATGACTGTGCAGAATCTGGAAGTTTGGAGATCATGAAGATGCTTCTCAAGTATTGTGCTAAAATGGAAAAGGATGGTTATGGAATGACTCCCCTTCTGTCAGCCAGTGTGACAGGCCACACAAATATAGTGGACTTTTTGACCCAGCATGTACAGACCAGTAAGGCTGAGCGCATAAATGCCCTGGAACTTCTAGGAGCAACGTTTGTGGACAAAAAGAGAGATCTGCTTGGTGCTTTGAAATACTGGAAAAGAGCTATGGAAATGAGATACAGTGATAGGACTAATATCCTCAGCAAACCTGTGCCACAAACACTAATTATGGCTTATGATTATGCTAAAGAGGTAAACAGCTCAGAAGAGCTAGAAAATCTTATTGCAGACCCAGATGAAATGAGAATGCAAGCATTATTAATTAGAGAACGTATTCTTGGCCCTTCACACCCAGACACATCCTACTATATTAGATACAGAGGTGCTGTGTATGCAGACTCTGGAAACTTCAAGCGTTGCATCAATTTATGGAAGTATGCTTTGGACATGCAGCAGAGCAATCTTGATCCTCTAAGCCCTATGACAGCCAGCAGTTTGCTATCATTTGCTGAACTTTTCTCCTTCATGCTTCAGGATAGGGCAAAAGGCCTGCTAGGCACTACTGTCACTTTTGATGATCTGATGGGTATACTTTGCAAAAGCGTTCTTGAAATAGAACGGGCCATGAAACAAACCCAGTGTCTTCCTGATCCAGTACAGCTGAACAAAGCTCTTTCCATCATTTTGCATTTAATTTGCTTGTTGGAGAAAGTACCTTGCAGCTCAGAACAGGAGCATTTTAAGAAACAAACTATTTACAAGTTTCTTAAGCTTCAGCCTAGAGGAAAGAATAATTTCAGTCCACTTCACCTTGCTGTTGACAAGAATACTACATGTGTGGGTCGCTACCCAGTTTGTAAATTCCCCTCTCTACAAGTTACTGCTATCTTGGTGGAATGTGGTGCTAATATAAATGTCAGAGACTCTGATAACAACAGTCCATTACACATTGCTGCACTGAACAACCATCCAGACATCATGAATCTTCTTATCAAGTCAGGGTCACATTTCGATGCCACAAACTCATGTAAACAAACAGCTAGTGATTTGCTGGATGAGAAGGAAATAGCAAAGAATTTAATCCAGCCCATAAATCATACTACTTTGCAGTGTCTTGCTGCTCGTGTAATAGTGAATCATAACATATCCTATGCAGGGCATATCCCTGAAAAACTAGAGAACTTTGTTTTGCTCCATAGATGATAGTGTGGCATTCCAGAGTACTGTTTTTGAAGCACAACATGGTGATATTTTCCTTGAGCACTGTTGTGATACACCAGCGTTCCCTTAGCTTGCTCCATTTTGCTCTCATTGCCTAGTGTTGTTAGCATCAGATCTGCAGAGGTGGTTACCCAGTATTTAATATGAATATGCCATATAATATATTTTGTGGATTATTTAGAAATGTAATGCCATATTTAGACTTTAAATTGTCTGCCAAAGGCTTGTCTTTTCTGGTCTTATTTGCCTGTTGGGTGTTTGGGACTGAGTTGAGTATTTTCCACTGATGTCTTTTTACTATAACTGTTATGTGGATTTTATACAGTTGGAAGGTCATCTTTTTTTGGTTTTGCTTGAGCGTTTCTACTCCTACTCTCTTCTTTTTCTATGGACTCATTGCTAAACTGTGCAAGTTGTATGGACTTGTTAACATTTGCAACTACCATAAGTGCTTTTATCTTCTCTATGCACTGGCTTAAACATGACTGTTGTGTGTGAGCATATTTCTATGCAGCACTTGGCCAATTTCAACTTAAATGCCAGTCTTGTTTTGCAGTTTGTTTAGAGCTCTCTTGAGAATGCTGTCTTCATAGCATGAAGAATTTTGGAGTTATTTATCAGCTCTCCAAACTTGGGTTTGACTTTTTTGATTGCTGTAACTGAGGCTGCTTTAATTTTGATCCTCTGGATTTTTTTCCTAAACTGGGGAGAAGAAAATCTTGCTTTTTCTGATTGTAGTCCACTTGAACTTTAAATCTGAAAATTGTTCTGTTGCATCGTGCAGCTGGGGGAAGAGTCCTCATGATGTACAACTAACGCCTTCCCCTCTGCACTGTCTTGCTTGTGCCAGTTATGTGACTAGATGTGAAGTTTGCTCAAAGTTTAACCTCAAACCTTAATGATACACTTCTGTGAGAAATAGATCAAATATATGCTCTGCTTTAAAATCTGCAAATCAGCTTTAGCTTACAAAAGAAAACTAAAGCATGTTGATGGCATGATGTTTATCAGTTCAGATCTAGACATCATATAGTATAGTAAGTGGCTGTCTGCCAGGGTATTGAAAGTTCTATAGCAGTGTCCTCTTTTTTCTTCATTTTTAGTATCTTTATAAATACTTGCATGGATTTTTCATCTCTACTATGTTAGTTGTACTTAACAAAAGCAGAAGTTCTGTTGTGTATATAGCTCCTATTAAAGTACCTATTTTTTATAATATTTGCACAACAGCTTAGCTTTTGCAACAGAAAGGGCTCTTTTGACTTGATAAGAAGTCTAAAAATGAAGATCATAAATGTGAGTGCGATTCAGGTAATTAATATAATTCAGCACTTTACTGTTGATTAATAGTAGGATTTATTATGGCACATTAGCCCTAAAAATGTCTTAAAGTGAAATTAATTTCTGTTGGATAGGATACAGTTTACTTGCAAATTTAGTTGTCTAGCATTTTGGGTATTTTTGGCTTAATGTTTCATCTCAGTTGTGGGCAGTAAGTGTACCTATGGGGTTCTTGCTCCAGAAATCTAACAACTGGTTTTATGCCTTTGTCAGAGATAAGAGGTATTTAGAATCCAAATTGGTTAGGTTAGGAGGGTCTTTGTAATACTTTAATTTTTAAGTTGATGTTAGAACACTTTTGTTATTTGTGGTTGAACTTGAGGAAGAACATGTCTTGGGAGCACATAAGAATAGCCCTTCCTTGTTTTTGTTCTGTTTTGGCATCCCTGCCAGTGTATGGCAGTGTACAGGTGCCTACTAGCTTAGCCATTTTTGCGAAAATTATGGGGATGTTTTTAAGCAAAGATGTGTTGAAAGCAGTGCTGTTTGTGTGTTGTCACTACCAGACTTGCTGTTTTGAAGCAATTTTCTCTGGTTTGTCCCTTGCCGTGTCTGTATTGTATACTATTACAAGAATCATAGAATCATTTAGGTTGGAAAAGATCCTTAAGATCATTGAGTCCAACCCTTAACCCAGCACTGCCAAGTCCAGCACTGAACCATGTCCTTAAGTGCCACATCTACACGTGTTTCAAATACCTCCAGCCATGGTGACTCAACTGCTTCCTTTGGGCAGCCTTTTACATTG
>NW_005054404.1:60415-64732 GCF_000277835.1 Geospiza fortis | reverse complement strand
TTTCCATTAAGGAGTTTTTCCTAGTATCCAATCTGTATTTCCCCTAATTCAGCTTGAGGCCATTTCTCCTTGTATTGCTTGTTACTTGGGAGAAGAGGCCAACCCCTGCCTTGTGAAGTAATTGTAGAGAGTCGTAAGTTCTCCACTGAACCTTCTCCTCTCCAGGCTGAACAACCCCAGCTCCATTAGCTGCTCTTCATCAGACTTGTGATCCAAACCCTTCCCCAGCTCCACTGCCCTTCCCTGGACATGCTCTGGCACCTTGGTAGCTTTGATGTAATGAGGGACCCAAAACTGAACACAGCACTTGAGGCATGGCTTCACTGTACAGGGGACAATCACTGCCCTGATCCTGCTGGCCACACTATTGCTGATACAGGCCAGGATGCAGGTTTTTCTGGCATCACACAAGACTAAACTCTAGTCAATTGACTGAATTGCTGTGATTTGCAATGCTTAGGACATGTGCCACTCAGCTTTTCATTTGTGAGGATGTGTAGTTTGGTTTTTGAATTTATACATTTTGATGTTTTTCTGCTGCTCTTTAGATGGGGATAATCAGCAAATGATACCATGCTAGAATTATACATCAAGTCATAAAAATAATTATTTTTGTATAGGTCTCAGAGAAAAGGATTTTTAGAGTTTTTTACTTTGGAATCTGTCCTGCTCTTTGGTGGTTTTAGTTTAAATTCCTGTCTTTATAGCTGACAATTACCCTTTTTAAGATTCGTTGGTTGGTTGTTCAGCCTGAGGAAGAGAAGGACCTTCCAGTAAATAAAGGAGGCTACAAAAGAGCTGGAGAGAGACTTTTTACAAAGTTTTGGGGTGGAAGGACAAGGGGGAATGGCTTTAAACTGAAAAGGGTGAGATTTAGCTTTGATATAAGGAAGAAATTGTTTACTATGAACATGGTGAGGCACTGGCAAAGGTTGTCCAGAGGAGTTGTGGATGCCCCATTACTGGAAGTCTTCAAGGCAAGACTGGATGGGGCTCTGTCCAGTGGAAGGTGTCTCTGCGCATGGCAGAGAGGTTGGAATGAGGTGGTCTTTAAAGTCCCTTCCAACCCAAATCATTCTATGATTTATGATTATTAGTCCAGAAATATAATGTAAAATTTTTTAATTGTTAGCAATTTTTTAAATGGAAAGCATTCCCGAAAGTGAAAGCATATCACTATTAGTTCTATGTAAATCTAGTGAATATTGCTGCCAGAAAGGCTTACTGTGTTAGCTGCTCTTTAGAAACAAACCAGGCTATTATAAATGCTGATTTATTGCACGAATTTCTGTGTAAATATCTACTGATGTGCATCAGTCCGAACGATTTATCACCTTCATGCTGAATTTAATTTTTCATGGTGATTAAGCTCTCTGCTGAAGAGAGCTTATCTTGCCAGATTACTTAGACTTAGGTGACCTGGCAGATGAGTTCATGCATTTTTGGCCACTTTGCATTTAGACCTATGTGTTTACACTACTCTGTTTTATTTATCTTAATTTTAATTTTGTAATACTTTTAACTCATTCTTTTACCATTTTTCTCCCCATTTGGCCTTTTTTTCTGATGAAACACACTGCTTCTGAGCTACTGACACAGAAAAATGCTGAGAACACTGCAGAAATAATTATATGCCCTGCAGAGATAAAACGAGTTTTAAATTGATTAAACAGCTTACAGGTATACCCCCTAGAGACAAAGGAACTGATATCTCCTTGCTTGGTATCAGTTGAGACCTTTAAGCTGCATTTTTTGGGGAAAGGGATAAATGCATAGAGCAGCTTTTCTTCTGATACTTGTGGGTTTCAACTGAAGTACTTCAACAAGGAAGATGAAAAATATTCTCATTAAAAAAAATCTAAAATTATGTTCCTATTTTTGTATCACTTAGGCTGGTGACAGGATTCCAGCTGTCTGCCGTGTCTCTGTTCTATTTGTTAGGTGCAGTGTAAAGACATTTTCTAAAATGCAAGGCAACATTGTGGTTATTTTTCCATATATACTTCACAACACTCCCTGGATAGGAAGTAGTCTTGTGTTATTCCTAAGTCCACAAAGAGCTGTCTTTTAACAACTGTTTTGCAACTGGTTAAAATTAACCTCTTTCTATTTTTACAAACACTACTTTAAAGAAAGTAATGCAGTGCTATAGCAAAATCCTTAAATGAGGATTTGTAATTAGATAAAAACCTTTTAAGGAAAAGTGTGCCTTGCCACAGTTTTGTATCAGCTGCAAGGTGACAGTGGAGGGATATGGCTGCTCTTGAAATAGCTTTGAAATGCTTTGAAATATAGAGTGGAATGGCTGTTATACTCTAAAATGTTGAGAAGCATGAAAAAGCTGACTAAACACTAATTTTACCTTCTGTGACTAAAATGACGCCAACTGGTATGTAACGCTTCAAAGTAATTTTGGTAATTTTGATGAGAGACATGCTAGACTGCTCATATTTCTTGCTTTTGAGTGTAAAAGTAACTGTTGAGCCCTCAGTGAGGGCAGAGTGAAAAGCTGTTGTTGGTTTGGTTTTAAATAATGTTGTATTTGTGTTCCATTCTATTGCAAAGACTTCCTATGCAGGGCTAGCTCCATGTATGGAAATATTGCAGTTTCTTTTTTACGTGAAGTAATTTAGCTTTAACAGTAATGTAAAAAAGGAATAACAAGCATATTTCTCCGCTCCTACTCTCTTTAGGCTCCAAATGCAGATTACATTAAAAATATGTTTTGGAGAACACCTGTCTGAGTGTATATATGTGTTTTCTCTAGGGTATTGCGGTACTGGTTGGTAAACTACTTTTCTTGTTGAGTAGGTAAATGTAAATGCTGCCGCTTCAACCTTCCTGTCATTAAGAATTGTGCCTTAAGCAAAAAGTCATATCTCATGCTCTTTCTTTCTGTGAAATTATGGTCTGGCAAAGCCTTTGAATTTCAGTAGTGGGTAGTAGTAAAGAAAAGGCTTAAACTGAATGATACAGGAGAAACTATTTTCCCACTTTCTAGAAAAAGCTAACCTAAAAATAAACAGCAATGCTTTGTAAGAAGTAAGCATCAGACAGTTTTCAAGAAAGCTGGACAAATTAATTTTCTTCTTCAAGCTTTTGAAGGATCTTCCATATTGCATTAACAATTTAAAAAATAGAGGAATAGAACATCTCAAGGGTGAGAGAAGCAGAGGATCCTTATTAGAGGCAACTGGAGATTTGAAGAATATTGCCATTGTAATTTCAAAATACCTTTATAGTTAGACACAGTAGTCACAATCCTAGCCTCTAAGGAGGGGTATATTTCAGAGAGCTGGAACTTTACATTAGGGTTGATCAGTAACAATAGGATCAAAAAAGATGAGGCTCTGGATGAGGAAATCTGCTCCAGAACTTTCCAGTAGAATAATTGTTACACACATGGCTTTAGTGAACCGAATGTAGATTCTCTTAATTAAGAAAGGGAAAAACTGGAAAGGATCATTTACATCATTATTCATCCTTCTGCAGCTGAAAAATGTCTGCTGTTACCGAAAGTGTGTAAACCATCCAAAAATGGCTTCTTGGCATTAGCAAGTGCTGGCTGATGCTTGAAGACCAAAACTCATCATACAAAGTAGTGCAGGATTAGGGAAAAGAGACCAAGTTGCTCTGGCACAGGCAATACTTTTGTTTGTTTTTCCCATAATATCCAGAGGGCCAAATGCTATCCACAGTGAACAGCAGAAGACCTCCCCTCTCCAAAGGCTTACCTTGCAGTTGATCTCCAGCATTCAGAAAAACTGAGAAGATGTTATACTCAGAAGTTATGGACAACAGTTTTGAGCTATGCATACAGGGGAAAAAAAGAATTGCTTTCTGATTCATCTGTCTGTAAGAAGCCAGTGAGTGTGAGGCAATGTAAATTATGAAAATGGCAACCACATCTCTCATCAGATCATAAAACATGATCATGACACATGATCTGGGTTCGTCTCTGAAGTTTAAAGGGTTGCTTCTATCATATCTCCTGAAGATTTATCAAGTCATAAGTTCCTTACCAAAAATTCTCCTTAGAAGATTATTTGGAATTCCCATCTATCAGTAATTAGAAACCTAATTCCCATTTGAAATACATGTTTTCCTAGCTTTGTATGTGTGATCTTCTCATAGTTTCAGTAGTTGTCAGTCCTTCAGAGAGAGTTGTCCTCTCTCAGCCTTTATGTGGTTAGGCTAAATCAACCAACCAAAAGAACACACAAGCTGTAAGAATGAGCAAAAACCAGAATAATCTAGAGTTGAGTAAGCTGACAGAATGGTTTGGTTTTCCCTTTTCCCCTCTCTTGATTGTACACT
>NW_005054404.1:55403-60363 GCF_000277835.1 Geospiza fortis | reverse complement strand
TTTTAAATGGTAGGGATTTTTTTTTTACAGTAAACAGCTGATTGCTTTAGTTTCAGATTCTGCAGCTTGTATTGTCCTCTTCTAATATTTTAGGTGCCTGGATGTTGCTTTGTTCCATTCACACACAGCATTATCCTAACTGGAATGTGAGGCAAAATATTCAGCAAATGAGCCAGACTTGGATTAGTTTTTGTTTCCATTCCATAGTTTCAAAATAGTGAACTTGCCTTTTTCTCCATTCTTTTTGCATGTGTGGCTACCAGGCATTTTATTGGCCAGCCTATACTTTTTATTGGTTAGCCTGTAAGGTGGGGGTCCTCCTGAGATGACTGTGCTCTTTCTGGTTTTCTGGCTTAGGGAAGCACGTCATCTCCCGCTTCATCATGCTTTGTTTTCCCATAATGCGTGAAATGGAAACTTCAGGGAGTTAAAAACCAAAAGAAATGATAAAAAAAACCCTAAAAGAAAACCCAACAAAAACCCAACCAAAACAAAAGCCCAAACAACCAAAAAACAACAAATAAAAAATTGCAAAACCCTCAAAACCAAACCAGAAAACAGAACCTGCTGTAAATTAGCAAAATATACAGTGTGAGGCAGATGCCCTGTGGGCTGCTATGAGGAGTGTGGATAGCTCACTTCCAGTCCCACCTGGTGGTAACCTTGGGGCCAGATAGTTCTGTGGGAAGGCTGGTCCGGTCCATGCAGGCTGCTCCCACTGCAGCACTGCTGTGCAGATCAGGGTGTACTTTTCAAGTGAGTCTTCCTATTGACCATGCTTGTTTGGGTTTGTGTCACTGAATTGCCTTAATGCACAACTTGTGTTAATTTTGAATGCACCTGAGCTTAAAGTGTTCTGAAAGCTCACTGAACAGGCTTTGACCACTAATGGCTGTCCAGTTCATGAGAGCACACTCGAAGTTGTTCTGAAATAACCCTTATATCTTCTCCCATTCCTCTTCTACTCCCATGGAGTGTCACAGACTTTTGATACTTGGCATCAACTCCTCCATTCTACAGATCTCCTTTCTAATACAAGTGTAACTGTAGTTTTCGTTTCTCTTCTGATGTTGAACATAAGTTGACACATACACTGGCTTGTTTTTCCTCTTGCTTGTAGGTGGTTACTGCCTATCATGCGTAGCATCGTGTAACCCATGTTCTGCTTTGAGCTGGGTCATGAAAATGAGATCATGTAGTTGATTGCTAAAGGTGGATCTACCACATCATTAACTGTTGAAAAATGAGTCAGCTGTGCCACATGCAGTGCTGACACTTCTTCCTGACAGCATGACTGACCTTAGTACAAAGTACTGTTGATGTATTGTAAAGAAATATTTGCTCCATTATACAAAGATGGAAACTAAGGCACAGACTCAGTGACCTCTTAAAATGACCACAGGAAGTATAGGCTGTAGCAAGAAACAGACTTCAGATCATCTGGCTCTAGGGACTTTAATTTTGAGATTATTTGTTCCAGGTAGTTTTGACAACAGTAATTTCATAAATGAAGACTCTATATAAAAAACAAAACCACCAAGAATTTCTTAGGAAAATCAGGCTAATGTTATTACACAGTTTTAATGTATGTGTCTATCATTCCTCTCCCTTGTTTTTCAACATACTAGGCCAGTTTAATAAACTCAACAGAAACAGAGCAGCCTATGTATGTCTGTAACTTCCTTGAGAACACCAGAGTGAGCAGATGGCAGAGTCCATACTAACAGTTCCCGCTGAAGGAGAGGATTTGGCAGGAACTTGACTCTTATTAGGCACGAGAGAAACCACACAGGAATTAAAATACTTAGGACCATGAAAAGGTCTTTGATTGCAGCCCAGGCTTTACTAGAGAGCAGCAGATCTGGTCACTGTTCAGAATGTGCCATACTTGCATTACATCATATGCAGTAAGTGCACCTGTTCATCAAGGTGGTAGCATCGGAGCATCAGATTATCCTGGTTTGTTTAGTCAAATCTCCTTCATTAGGCACTCAGTGTCCTGAGTTTGCTGTGATGGCATAGAACATAAATGAAAATTGGCCAAGCTACACAAAAATGAAAAACTCTAGGACTTTCTATGGCTGTATACTGACTATATTACTGTACATGCCAAAATGGTTTGAAGTTAATTCTGTTGAGTCGTTATTATTGCCTTTTAAGCAGGTTGGGGAAAACCATGACTCCCAGTTAATCTATAAGAATTCTGACCTTGTTAGCATCATGATTTTTATTAACCTTGGTACAAGTAATGAGTAAGACCAGACTGTGATCTTCCTTTTTCAATAGCCTTCATTTCAGTTCTCAAGTCTGGAAACTGTTGTATTAGAAAGCCCAAAGTGACATGAAATCTGTAAGAGGAAACATGTATCTGGTGAAGAACTGTTCTGTGGAAAAACAGATCTGGGACTTTTGCCCAATGATGTCCGCTCTTTGCTAAGCCTCCAGTGGAAATTTTCCTGAGATTCCTGCTTATGTGCATGCCTTGTCTTAATTTTTTGGCTCTCATGAATTCTTTGTGCAGCAGTGTTTCTCCAGCTGTGGTGCCTTGCCCTCCTGCCCCTCTGAAAGCTGCAGTGCCCGGTGACTGCCCTTGCTCTGGGCTGCCACTGAGAGCCAGCTGCTGAACTAGTCAGTCCTTCTCTGACAGTGATGTCTGGGAAAGGCCAGTGCAGGTGATATGCAATGGCAGCTATTTAAAAATAAAAAGTAAAACTAAATGCTCAGATTTTCCTCCATCCTTTGTGACCCTTTCTAAATGTGCCCATTGGTTCTTGCCATCATCATATCTTGTTGTTCCCAGTTGCTCCGTTGAGCTTCTTACCTCCCATTGTTCCCCTGCTGCCAGTGTGGCTGAGTCAAGCCTGCACTGAAATGGGAAATGCTTGGGGAGGTTTTGGCGCTGCTGTACCTTAGGCAGCTTGTGCTGTTTCTAAGCTGTGTCAGTTGGGAAGAGGAAAGGCTGGAAGAAATGCTGGATTCAGCTAGCTTGTCCTTTCTTCATATTTCTGGCAAGGGTGCTTAGCCTCCTGTCATGGGTTTACCCCAGCCAGCAGCCAGAACCCAGGCAGCTGCTCACTCCTTCCCCCACCAGTGGGATCAGGGAGAGAATTGAAGGGTAAAAGCCAGAAAACACATGCGTTGAAATAAAGACAGGTTAATAGGGAAAGCAAAAGCCACACACGCAAGCAAAATAAAACAGGGAATTAATTCACTTCTTCCCATGGGCAGGCAGGTGTTTAGCCATCCGCAGGAGAGCAGGGCCTCATCACATGCAGTGGTGACTTGGGAGGACAAACACCATTACACCTAATGTCCACCCTCTTCCTCCTTCTGCCCAGCTTTATGTACTAGTCATTTGGAATATCCCTTTGGTCACTTCAGGTCACCTGTCCCAGGTATGTCACTTCCCAACCTCTCATGCACCACCAACTCCCTCACCAGAGTGGCAGTACAAACAGCAGAAAAGGCCTTGGCTCTGTGTAAGCCCTGCTCAGCAATAATAAACACAAGTCTGTATTTTATCAACCCTGTGTTCAGCATAAATTCAAAACACATACCTCTACTGGCCACTGAAGAAAACTGTACCCCTGCTGAAACCAGCACACCTCCTCATTAATGTGAAATGTGGGCTCTGTTAATCACACTGCACCATGGGTTTTATTTCACATGATGTTAGAGATATACTGTGCAGGTACTGCTGGTGTAAACTGTTGAAGATTCCATTAGCAGATCTCATCCTGGAATCAGTAATAACTGGATTTCCTCACATGCAGAAGGTACTTGAAAAACTTTGCACCTGTTTAACCCCTGTTCTATTTCCTATCTTGCTGACTTTTTGCTCTTGAAAATCTGCCTTTGAAAAGTGTCATTCTTTCAGTGTCTTTCCAGATCCCACTATTTTGTCCACCTGGTTCCTGCATTGACTCTTTTGCCCTTCTCTGCCATAGAAATATGTGGTAGTATTAGGAATGTGACATTTCATGTGTTTCTTCTGAAGATGCTTATTGACTCTGGAAAAGGAGAAAGTGCATTAAAATTGACTCATACAGGGTGCTCTGTCTGGTTCTGTCTTGCCATTAACAAGGCATTTACCTGAGAGGATAAATTCTAGTAGACTAAAAAAAAACTAATCTGTGATAATGAAAATTTGTAAATTCCTACTGTGGAAACATGTTTTAACATGTTTTTTCATGTTTTTGAATTGAATAGAGAACTGTTTTCTTAAATCCAAAAAGGAGAAAATAAAAGGAAGATAGACATACTTCTAGTAAATGAAAAACCAAGGTGGAACTGGAGAAGCAAGCGAATTCACTTCTGGCCCTGTTTGCCGTGAGGATACTGATAACTTTGATAATGAGACCTTCCTGTACTTAGAGGAAATAATGTTAAATGCACAGACCTGGCTGAAGGCTTCTTGGCAAAGTAGGCAAAAGAAAATTTAATCTTGCACTGACAGGGGATTGTGTTTTGCAGAAAAGGAAGAAAGGCCAGTAAGGGTCTTAGAGAAGGAGGAAGATGTAGTGGCCATTTGGACTTTACCAGGCTGTATGTAAATTAATGGTACTGCAGAGGGATGTCTGTCAACCGCTGCATTTACCAGCTCCTCATAGCAGTCTTTGCTCTCCATCTTGCATGATGGTCAAAGGTCTGAGCTTGTTCCTGTTGCAGCAAATGTGAGGGATGAGGCTGAAGAATGCACATCCTTGTCTTCTCTGGCAGCCAGAAGTGGTGCAACAGGGATAGCAATGGCTGCTGCTAGAAGTCCCTTTCACTGACAAGTTCACTGAACACAGCAGCTGTCCCTCTGTTCTCCAGAATAGGGAGAAGTGAAGGAGTTGATCCAGGCAGCCCCCTTCTTTGAATTGTGCTGTGATCTGAAGCTTGGTAACTTTGCCAGTCAAGGTGTCTGAACATACTGCTCTAAAAGCAGTATGAAGAAAAGCTAGGGCAGTACCACTCT
>NW_005054404.1:30104-55388 GCF_000277835.1 Geospiza fortis | reverse complement strand
TATGTGACATTGATCTGATAGTAGCAGAGAACTGCCAAGAAGAAAAGTGAAAAGAGTGATGTGCAGCTACTGCAAAGCCAGTCTGATTTAGCAGGCAATAGAAAATTTTATTTGGGGGATGAGAAGGTGCTGGGACACTCAGTGAGAAAATGAAGTATTGTTACTGTACTAATAATGCAAGGCACTAGACAGAACAGGGTCTGTGCTCACATATTGTAATCTGTCAGTCTTGAAATCTGAAATATCAGCTCAGTAATTTTAGTAAGGTTTGATCCCAGAAAAAGAAACATAAGTAGAAATGTAGCTTTATGTGTTTTCTAAGCAGTTCACATTTTGTGTGTAGTCATAGAACCATTCTCTGACATGATTCTAAAAATTCCTTAAGTTTCCACTGTGAACGATGCAAAGTGACTGCAGCGTCTTCTGTAAAGGATTTCTCAGCAATGAGCACTTTACCTTCTAGGCAATGTTGTCTACATAGTCAACTGTTCAGCAATCTGCTCAGCTGAAAACACACTTTTTAAATGGTGGAAATACTCTTTGAGATACAGAGACATAAATGTTCTAAGCATTGTTAAAAGCATTCAAAACCTAAGTCCCTCAGTCCTAAATAAATTCTTGTTCAAAAGAGAAATTTGAGAAGGTAGGTAGAAATATAAGAAATTTTCTTTCATCTAGGAAATCTGTCTATTCACAGCTAAAACTTTGTTTTATCTTTAAAAGTTGGATAAAGATCTCTAAAAGAAAAAGATTAAGTAATGTTGTATAGATATTATTATATGCTCTCTGGAAGATGGCTGATGGTGCTTCTTCCAAGAATAACTTGCTTTTTTTCAAATCAGTGAAATAATTCGCTTTCATACAGAAGTGGGATTTTTAATCAAGAGTATCAGAAAGACTTACAAATCAAACAATTCCCCACAGTTTTTAGTCTCTGCTTCTGCAGAGTACTTGAACCACGCACACTGCTGAAAGGTGTCTTGAAACTCCCAGACTTAGCCCCTGAGATTGAGCACCTGTGAAATGAGCAACAGTGTGAAAGAGGGTCAGACATTCCATCCCTGTTAACCAGGCAAGGCCCAGCAAGCATGCCTGCATTGTGTCAGCGTGTGTAGGTCATGGCATAAATATGCATGTGCATGTTATGAACTCAAAACACTGAGTTCTTAGGCATGCACATAATTACAGAGAGAGACCTGTGGACCTTCTTTAACCATTAATTGTGCTTTTAACATGTGCCTTCATTTGACCAAAGGGGCGAAGACAAAGCAGTGGGACTTGGTCTTGAGGCCAGTGTAGAGGTAATGAATAGCAAAACTGAGGCATTAAGAAAACCAGAATTGTTAACAAGCATTGGTTTATGGCTTGTGTGGCTTGATGTTCATCACTTTGGGATGAACATGCACTTGTTGGAAGCACTGAGCAGAACACTAATTTTTGTAGATGTTACTATATTTTGTGTACTGAATGTCATATGATGCAACTGCTTATATGGATAAGGAGGCACTTTTTTTTTCTGGTTTGGCATGGTTAGAAAAATATGTGACAACCTAGTGTAGAAGGGAAAAGAAATCCAAAACTGCCTTGATTTCCTTTTGTGCTGTGAGCGTTTTATAATCAATTGCAGGTCTCTACATAAACTTTTGCGCTGATACCTGAGCAGGTGTCTCTTGGATTAAATCTGGCAGGTATTCACAGAACATCTCCATTGCAGCAGCTTATTGAATGGAAGAAGGAAGGTGTTTTTCCTAAGATGTTTTTAAGAGGAACATCTACAGACTCAAGTTCTGTAGGATTTTTTTTTCTTTCAATCTTACATCAGTTGTTGTTTTTTTCTCTTGAAATGGAGTTACTGCGTGTAGAAGAGACCTGCAATAAAACAACTGTGTTTTACTTCAAAGTGATCATACTATCTGCAAAGGGGAAATTACACTGTTTGCTTAAGTATCTCACTTGCAAAACTACTTAATTAGGAACTTGTCTGATTATACACAGAAATGAAGATTAGAAATATTTTTGTCTTGCTTGCAGTGTCTGAGAGAGGCTGAAGTACAGAAATTCTTCATCATGCCCCTAGAGATGCTGCAATAGAGAGAGCATCATTCAGTTAGCATTTATCTCAGTATGTAATTGCTATTGTCAAAATATGTCCCTGCTGTTTTGTGCTGCAGAACGTGTACAGGAAAGAGGCACCTCTGAAACAGTGCAAATTGCAAGTGTGAACTATGAACAGCAGGAAAGAACAGAGGCAGCAGTTTGCAGAAGTAACAACTCTACCTTTTGCTCCCTCCCTAACTCCTGACCTGTGTGTTTTAAAATAAAATGAAAGACATTATTGTTTGTGGCTGTGATGCTAACATTAAGGAGTGAACCAATGGTAGAGTTCTCATGTTTGCAGACAGCCTGAAGCTTTGGCATTTGGAAGCAAGTTTTTTTCCAGCCTTCTCTCCAGGAGGACGATGGTGAAAACTCACAATGATACACAGCATTATTAGCTATGCAAATACCAGCTAAAGCTCTTAGGAAAGACAAAGAAATGTCAAGATTATTAATAGTGTTACACTGACTCCCAGACTTAGTAAAGCTTAAGAGGTTGCCATCACATTCCTAGTTTTTCCTGACTCCTGGTGCCTCCGCCCTGGTGCGGAGGCACCAGGTGCATGCCCTGTGCAGCTGCCACAGCAGTCTGCACTTGGCTCACATGCAATCCCTCCACAGTTTTTCTTCAGACTTCCTTCACCTTGCAGAATTAAAGATGAGCTGTGAGGGTAACATCTCCGTTGGAAGGGTAACATCTCCTGTGGAAGGATACCTGGGCTGCCTTCTTCTTCCCTTCTGGTACAGAAGTCACTGGTTTGCTAGTGGCAATATGTTTATCCAGCTAAAATAACCATATTGCTGCCCTTTGGGGCTGAGAGACTTCTCTGGGAAGAAGTCTAAGTTTTGTCAAGGGCTTGCTGGCACAGGAAGTTTCTGCCATCAAAACACTCAGGCAAGCAATGCACTACAGTGGCAGGCTGCTGGGACTCTCCCTGTCTTTCAGGAATTGATGTGCCTTAATGGTACAAGGCACTCTGGAATCAAATTCAATAGGTTTTGCCAAGTGGAATACGGACAGCATTCAAAACTGTAATGACATAGCCTAACTGCTGAAGGGCAGAGGAGGGAAGAGATGCAGTGCCTTAGCTGAGGGGAATCTCTCTGTCTTCCATCAATGTGATTTAGGCTTCATAAATCCAAGAGGGACCTTTGGGGCAGCTGTTTGGCACAGGTCCCCTGGAAAGTTAAAAATTTCCCAAGTCAAAATGGGTGGAAAGCCGCTGAATTGGCTTTTTTTTCTGACTATATTGCACCTTCTGTATGAGGTGTCTAATGGAGACAGTAATAGTATCACTATGGACATGGGAACAGGGGGAATATTTCTACAGGAGTCTTTCTCTTCTCAGCCCCAAAAGGTGTTCTTGTAAAGTGCACAGGGGTGAGGCCATGTGAATACTTTGCTCCTTTCTTATTCCTGGAAAGATTTTAAGGCTACTAGGTTCTGAATTGTTGGTGTTTTCATCTTATCAAGCTACAATATGTTGAAATAGGATTAAACTGTTTATACAGATACAGGAGTTCACTGTGTACGCAGCTGTGTAAACTGAAATTTTGCCAGGCATGTTAAGCCATGTAATATTACAAAAATTTTTCAAGAGGTGCACAGGACTTCTGATTAAGCTAACAGTAGTTGTGTTTTCAAACATATATTTTATGTTTCAAAATATTTCAAAAATGTATTTGCAATTGCTTTGGCAAATACCTGGTTTGATAGTCTCATGCTTTTCCGCCAACTTTCATTATTGTTAAACTGTTGGAAGCTCACAAATCAGAGTGGTTTTGGAGCAGTGTATTTTAGAGAATCACAGCCCATCAAACCAGACAGATATCTAAGCATGAGTTCCTGCTCAACTTTTTCCTGTGAGTAGCTTCACTGCTGTCAAGGAGATTTGAGATATGCTTCATCTGTGACTGTCAGCCAAATGTTAAGCATGCATAAGACACTGCATTTTTTCTAGCTGCTGGTGCTGTTAGTCTTTCACAGGATCATCCAGCTCAGGATGTCTCTTATCCAACCTCCCTCTGAAGGCATGGCCAATTATGAATCCAAATCAAATTGCCTCAGTACTTTATCCAGTCGGGTCTTGAAAATCTTAATGGTGTTTCTAATAGAATCATCTAGCTTCTCTGCTGCTCATTTGGAGAAAAAGAATTCTGTTTACAATCAAACCAGTGTATGGGGTATTTCTTCTTTTTGTCTTGGCTGGCTCAATGCAGCCTCTGGAAAGTAAGCTCCATGAACATATAATCTTTAAATTGTATGCATTGTTTGAGAGAATAGAATCATAGAATAGAATGGGTTGGGCTGGAAGGGACCTTAAAGATCATCTAGTTCCAAACTCCCTGCCGTGGGCAGGGATGCCACCCCCTAGATCATGTTGTCCAGGCCACATCATCTGTTTGGCTTTGTGCCTTTTGTTCTCCTAATATTAATTTAATAGATCAGCAAACTGCAGGTTTCCTTCCTCCACATTTTCCAATTGTCCATAGTGGTCTCATGTCTCTTTTATGTTGATTATTATTCTTCAGCCACTAGCTGTATTCCAGGTACTCTTGTCGTCACCTCTCTGATTCTACACTTCTCCCAGCATCTTCTAGTCCCTGTTTCTAAACTTCTGTGTAATTTTTCCATGTGGATAGACAAGGGTGTATATAATTATGCAGAAGAGAAAAGTTAACAGAAAAATACGGCAACAAAGTCAAACAATTAAAAATACAGTAAGGACTGGCAGCAGTCTCATTCTCTATTCCCACATGCACATGGCTGATCAAGCTGCTGGTAATTATATGATCAGGTCATTTTATTCCCAAAACCCTTCCTTGTTCCTTGGACAGGATGTGATTCTGGGTGTGAGTCAGGGCTGTGCATTGCAGGAAGCTGTTTGCTGTTGCAGGAGCTGAGATATTTGTACCAAAAGGGCCCAACAGTTGTAGGAAAAGCAAATGGATAGCTGTGTGTTTAAGGAGTCTGACCCCTGCCCTGGCCACTTGGGTGACTCTGGCCCAGGATTTTGGTGATGCAAAGCAAGTGACTTCTACCTGAATTCTCAAAGGAGTGACAGCAGGCATTTCACACTTTCCAGGTGCTTACCTGCTTGATACCTGGTGTTGGAAACTCTCTCTCTCTTCACAGATATAGTAGAAGTAAATAGGAAAGATTTGCTGTAAATGTATAAAGAAATATGTTTTCTGTTAAAAGTTTTCTGTATTCTCAAAAAATCATCTTCCTCACATTTCAGATATGAAATTAAAAGCTTAAAAGAAAGTGCTTCACAGCTAGTTTAAGGAGCATTAGGAATGTTTCTTAAGCTCTAAATTAAAGGAAGACCACAATCAGATATGATAGGCATGCTAATGCAAATGATAGGTTCTCTATTAATTTTCATTTTGTTAGGCTTGGGGCTTTTTCTGTTTTGTGAATGACAAGCTGAGGTGAGGACCAGACATGAGCATGGATATCGGTGACTCCTAAGTTCCCATCTTTTTGGTGTCCCTCACTCTGTTATTACAGATACTTGAAGCCTTATTACATAAATCTATTACTCATTTAGTATTTACTAACACTTCAGCTGATTTTGGAGTTGAGTGTAAGGAGAAATAAGCCAATATACCTGGACCCTTTGTCTACCCCACTGTCTGCCACAGACCTCCATCCTCACGCACAACCCTTGAGTGCCCCCTGTAACCTGCAGCCTCGGAATGTGAAGCATGACCTTTCCAGGACAGAGCCCTTCCTCTGTGTGAGCGGGACTCCCGTGCTCAGCCCCTGCTGTGGGTGTCTGGGGTGATCTGACAGTGCAGGGCAGCTTGCTGGTGGGAAGCACCCTCGCTCAGATACCGCCCCGTGCCCTGGTTCACATGCAGCTGGGTGGTGTATTTTGATAGGAAGTGTGCAATATACATTCAGCTTTCAGCAGGGATGGATGAATAAGAAACAAATGTATCAGCTGCCGCGTGTCTGGGAAAGGCAGTGCTTTTTTATTGACTCCTGATTCTGCAGTCAGACGACTTGTACGCTGAAGTGTGATTTAACCAGTGCTGGTGTGAGATGAGTCAGAGAGGATTACACATATGTTGCACGACTTCCTTACAAAAAAGCGTTAACCAGCTGGAGTACAACATCAAGCCTGTCATTTCAGGACAGAAATCTCAAGCATGCAAGAAACAGGTGTCCCCACAAAATGCTGGACCCTTCAGGAAAGGCTGCTCTTTAAATATACAAGTGAATGCATTTGTTTTGGTGGCAGGTCACTAAGCAACCTGCACTGCACCAAGAAAACACAATCTCAGCAGTGCTTCTCAGTACATTTGGCATCTCTGGCGTTGAATCACCCTACCATGAATTAGCACTGACAGTAGCTGCAGGCACTTGTCCACAGCAAAATACTGGGGCAGACACCCAGCTACGCCAGTGATTTCAAGTACAAATTAAAAAGCAGGTATGCTGCTTAGAGTAAAGTAGTGGTTGGTGTTTAAATATTATACAGTATTGCCAGTTCTTCTAGGTAGTATAAAAGTGGATTAATAGTTACAAATTCCATAATAAAATGTGGTGCTTTCAGCATAGAGATTACTCTTATCTGAACATTGTCAAATTTTTGTCGCAAAAATTGGGGGCAACTAAATAGGCTGAGAGTGTTGGAGAGGGAAAAAGGGACAAAATCTTTTAGAGGCTGTGTGTGTGTGAAATACAGTAGTGCATACTTCTGTGACTGAAACCCAGACAAACTACATGGCCCCATCCAGTTGTTCCCCAGAAGACTCATCATCCTCACCTGTCATACCTGACCATGGCAGTCAATCACATGAAATTTAGTTTAGTGAAGCAAACAAATGGGTTATTTGTCATTGAAAATAGACATCTTTTTTCAACTTCTTGTTGGGCTTTATGTGGCATGTCCTCTAAAATAAAAATCTCCGAAGCCACTGCCCTGGACATTAGAGAGGTCTGTCTGTAGGTTGGGACAGAGGATATAGTTACAGCTTGCCTATATCTTACCAACACCTTTATGATCAGTGAAACTTGTCACTAGCTAATCTATAGCACAGCTTAGTGCCAGACCACAGGAGGAGACACAGGAGCTCTTTGCTCTTCATAGAGGAGCCACCTTCATGGGAAACCAGCAGCTACAGAGTGCCCTGGCATGCTGTAATGCAGACTGGGCCATGCCTTTACTTTTGTTGATACAAAACCAGTCAATGCTTCTAAAAACCAAAGTAGTGAGAAGTGTGAGGTGTGTGTAATACAAATTTCTAGCTTTCCTTTGCCCATGAGAGTGAGCTGCCTCAGGGTCCAATCTTGTTCAAAGCTACATGAGAGATGGAGGGAGGGAGTAAACCATAACACTGAAAATTAGCCTAGGAAACCAGGTGACAAAGCATTACACAGCCAGTAAATAGCACTTACACAGGAAAATGAATTGGCATGAGTGGGAAATCTATGTTGAGACTGATGGTATGCCCAGTCATGGCCTCATGGTTGTCTTTTGTAACAGGAGGAGTGGCCTGTATGTAATCACTCACGCTGAATTTACTATTTTACTTCCTCTATGTTACCATTTCAGTGTTGCTGTCTGCATGCTGTCTGCATGTACTAAAATGGAATTTGCACAAGCATTGAGACATTTAAAGGGGAGAGATTTATTTGGTGCTCTCTGGTCCCTGTGGACAATGGCAGGATGTGAGACCCCTGTGAAGTGTTTAAACTGATGTGAAATGAGTGTGATGCTAATCCTGTCCAAAGGCTTGTGAGGAAACAATACCAGTTTCATTTCCAAAGAAATGTTTCATTTTAAAAGGAGGTTAAAATCAGATTTTAACTGGAAATGACTCTGCAGTTTTATAAGAAGACTCCAGAAGAATGAATTTGTTAGACAGCTGTTTATCTTGCATTCACTGCATTTCAATATTGTTTTAAGACCAGTTCCTAAAATGTATTTCTTACTGCTCACATTGTCTTCTAGCATCACAGTGGCAACTTGATGAGAAGGACTAACATTTTTGGGATGATACAAGGGATCAAAGATTTTTAGAACTACTTATGACAGTGCAGCTCCTTGATTATGTCACCTGCCTCTCCCTTCTACCATGATTATATTTATATGAGCTCTCTGGTTTATGGCTCTATACATTTGTTATTACCAAATATCTTAATATTGGCAACAGCCCACTTGACTCTAATCCCATGGGTTGTGCTGCAGATCATTTGTCTGATCATGACTGAATTGATACTCATCCTCAGGAGAAGACAAATGCAACTAACTGCAACAAATACAGAACACAAGAGGTTTTCTCTTTGTCCTCTTCTCTTTTCCCTGTCTCTCTCCTCTTTTTGAATTTCCTTTAAAAGGGTTTGGGAATGAGGACTCACCATGGGTAGGGAAGAAGCAGAACCATCCCCTTTTGCTCTGGGACAGGAACACACTGCTTATAACATGACATGTAAAGGGAACTTATGTCCCAGGCTTTCTAGCACTACAGACTGCTGGCTGAGCAGCAGCAGTGGCTGAAGTGACTTGATGTGAGTTCTGGATGCCTCCTGCCTGCCACGTGCTCAGCAGACAGGTCTGGTGGACCAGACTGCTCAGCTGGGGCTGTTTTGAGGGAGATTGTTTATTTTGGGGAGATGTTGATGGAAAGAACTGCTAGTGTGCTCCTCTGGCAACTGACCTGTAGTGGGACCTGCCAAGTGGCAGCAGGATCACCACATCTGTGTCCCCTCTGGTGCCTGCTGAAGTGGCTGGAGAGATGTCAGGGCTCTTCCACCACCAGATAATAAAGAGGGATGAAGAGGGATGCTCCATAGTAGCAGCAGCGGCTCAGCTGAGAGGATTTGGCTAAGCAGTGTGCAAATAGATACTGGCAGCACTTGTGCAATTCATGGTCTCTCACCTCTAGAGGCAAAGGTGGTCCCAGCTGCCCTCCTGAACACTTCTCAGAGGGCTGCAGTCTGAGAGCTGATTTATATGACATGGAGTTTGAGGCCCTGGGAGGGGACCACCCACCTTCTGAAAGTATCATATACGTTTATCTGGAATGTTTATGTTTTTACTGGAATACCTGAGAGACAAAGTGGCTATGTTGCTAGCACCATGATCCATCAGCTTCTAAGAAGTTACTCAAGTCTATTAGTTTCAAATTAATCCAGTAATTTTTAATGTTTCAGTTTCTCCATCCCCAGGTTAGAAAAGTGAAGCACTCAGGAGGCGGCAGTGGGATCTTAGGTTGTTCATCAGCTGTGGAAGGAGAGTCTCAGTCATAGCAGGCTGAGCAAAGAAAAAAAAGAAATCCTTGAGAATGATAAACTGAGTTGATGCCTTGAAAAAACTCAAAGATATTAGTGGTTAAAAAAATTCTAATGTTCACTTTTCTTACTCTTGATACTATTATTTGATTAATAGTGCTAAGGGTCAATAATCCTTGGTGTCATCGTTCTTCATAAACAGAAATAAAATTGCTGACTTTTAAAATAAATGTGAGTCAAGGTTCATTTGCTGAAGAAATCAAAACAGTATCTTTTAAATTTGACATTATCTTTTCTTCATAGTTCCTTGCAAATCTGTTTGCATTTCTTTAATAGAAGTGTTCATTAGATTGTCTTGCAAGGAATAATGCTTACAGCAAAATGAAAAAACATTTTATTACCTTCAACATGTATAAGCTTCCCTCTAAAGGAAAACCCCACCATTAAAGCACATTTGGTGTTCTGCTAAGTGCAGCAAAGGAGCAAAGATTAGTGAGTGAAGTATTACAAGGGCTTAGGAGCACACCTATAGCTATGTTGCTTTAATAGTTTATGTAGAACTGCTTTTACCTATTTGTAGCAGGTGCTGAACTGCGTGGATTGCTACGCCCAGGCAAAATACAACAAAATACTCAACTGCTGCAGATTCCCACAGTTTTCAAGTCTGTGCCTCCTCCTTGTGTGAGGTGGGTGCTGGTGTGGGAAGGTTGGTGGCATTGCCCCATTCCTCACTTGCCCTTGCACGCTCTGCTCTGCGAGGGGCAGCAGCAGCCAGACCTCGCATGGCCTCTGGGATCTGGGGAGATGTGAATGAGGCTTCACTGCACCCCAGGTGTAGCTTTGAGGGACCAGCTGCAGCCTCTGAGATTCCCCAGAAGGCTGTTCCTGGTTTGTTGGGTGTCTGAAATCAGCTCTGGAGTCTCAAGTAAAGAAGAATATGCTCTGTATAACGTGTATGCCAGGGAGGGCAGGGAGTGAGATGGCAGCACCTGGCAGGGCAGAACAGGAGCAGCTGTTAGAATGTGGAACCCATGACAGCCCCCCAAAGCAGGGGCTGAGCTCTTGATGGAAAGAAATACTAATGTAATTCTGACTGTTGGGTTCCAGTTGCCTTGAGCGTGGTGTCTTGACAGAAAGAACGTCTAGTTACTGCTCTTGTGTACTGTGTGTTCAAGGTTGCCGCAGAAAAAAATCTGAAAGTAAAACAGAAGGAACTGTGCATAGTGCATATCTGGGGGTCAGTCCTCTTTTCTCTGTACTACTATTACTTTGCAATGTAGAGGGTTTTCCCCTTGCAAATTCATTTCCGAGGAGCTCAATTACTTTTCCTAAAGAAGTATACTAGGGAATTACCTAATTTCTTGTTTAAGTGGATAAAATAATGCATTGTAAAAACCTTGTCTAACTAATTTCTTGAACTTTAAGCAAGAAAGGATCTTTCAGCAAGGTGTAATCTTATAGAAACTAAAGGTTTTGTTTTTCAGGTTGAAATTTCCCACTCTCTTTGAAGGTGGAAACAAGTGGTTTTAACCCAAAGGAAGGTGGCTTTGGTAGCAGACTCTTGATTTTAGGCCAGGCACAGAAGCTAACTGATATATAAAAACAGAGGAAATATTGCTAAGACTTGTTGTTACATTTCTACCAATGAAGCTTTAGAATACAGCCACTGAATTGTGAAATAACAGCAGCTCAGCACACAGTACTACCAAGTATGGCACTGCTTAGTCAGCTTTTAGAAATTAATTTAACATCTTGCTGAAAAAGAAAATAAACCAACAATCTAAACAATATAACCAAGAACCCTCAAAGAAACCGTTAGTTGGATTATTCTTTGCTTTACTATTTAACACCAATTTCCAGTAACCCAAAAGAATTACCTCAACTAAATTAAGCAATTAATGTGTTTAGGGGCCTCAGAATAAACAAATTAAATTGAGACTGAGGCCTACATTATTGAAAGACGTTTGTTTACGTACACTGGTTCAGTGTGAAAGAAGTACCCATTTCAGAAGAGCCAAGTGTTGGAAAGCCTCCAGGAAAGTGTATGCTTCTGCTGTGTTGAAGAGCAGAATGCACTTGCTGAAAGTCAGATCAAACTGGAGCTCCTGCACTGTCAAGGAAAGGGGATGTGAAGCTGTGGCTGAAGCTGCACCATTGCTAGGAAGAGACCAGTAAGGTCTGACTGTACCAGTACCAGTGCTGGCTGCTGCCTAGCTGGGCTATTTTGCCTGCAGTTTGCACTTTTTGCTGCAACTTTGCCACAGGACAGAAGTGACTAAAAGTACCAGTAGGTCTAGAAAGGGATTAGATTGTTAAACTGGCATTTCAAACACATGCCTGTATGCACCCGAACTCCTCAACTAGGTGGGGGAAATCTGTTGATTTTCCAGATTGCATGGTAGGGGAAGGACTGCTTTATATTTTTCTATTGTGCTCCTGCTGTAAGCAATCAATGCTGGTTGACGTCTGACTGAAATGTGGGACCAGACTGATCTCATGCTAGTAAGCTGTTCCTGTTTTGCTTCATCTTGTCTTGTACTGCTGAGTGCAGGCTGCCATTCTGCAGCTCTGCCTTTTGCACCCAGGATCCAGACTCTGCCACCTGGGTGTCCTTCTGCCTGTCAGCGGGGATCTGGAGGGTCTGACCTGTGTCATTCTACATACTGCTTGCTTAAGTGCCTAAGAATGGCCTTTTTCACCATATGTTCCTTTTTGTAAAACCAGGACCAGCAAAATCCCTCCCTGGACTTGTGCATTTTGTTCCTGCTATACCTCTTGCAACGCAGTTTGCAGCTGTCTGGGTTGGCACTGAAAAGTGCCGATAGCATCTGTCGATAATGAGCCTGAGAAGAGCAGTTAATGAAGATCTTGTTTCAGAAACTGTGTTTGTCTCAACCCTAGAATAGCCAGAGACATGCAGTACATGAGCACAATGTTCATTGCACAGTGCTATTTTTGTCCCTCTCCCTTTTAATCTGCCACCTTTTGCTGTGTGGAGCCCCCACCCCATCTTGGTCGGGTAGGGCGCAGCAGTGGTCTCCAAAGAGGAGGGGTATGAGCCCTAGGTGGTGGTGAGACAGCCCACTAGGGTGCAGGAAGAAAATATCTTTTGTACCATTAATAAGCAAGATGAAATTATAGTTTTAAAGCAGTGTTTACTTCATTCTTTTTTAATTTCTATTTTTATTTAGGTTTTATAATTTATGTACTATTTAGCTCAAAGATTTTTTGTATTAAGAGGGGTGAGCAACCAAAAAATTTTGGAGGCCACAAGCTTTTCAAGACATCTCAGAAAGCTGACATCTGCAGACTCTTCTGTTCCACGAAGATCTAGTCTGGTTTTCCTCTCCAAATCATTCAGCCCCACCAGGACTGTCATTTTCCTGATTGTCATCTACACAAGTATTTCAAGACTTCCTGCCATGTAATTTTCAGTCCCACCTGGAGTGTGTACAAACGGTGGTGTAATCACCAGTTTGGCCGGGATGAATTTGTTGCATGTCACCAGCAGAGCAGGAAGTCAAACCAACTAATCTGTCAGACTTATGAGGGCCTGCAAAAGCCTGGATGGAGACATGTAATAATTCTGCGCAGCAGAAGCAACTAAATTTCAAGTACCAATTTGCCAGCTGGAGATTTGCTGGGAAATCAAAATCTTTGTTAGAAAATGATACTGACGGATAAATGGTAAACCAATACAGGACCTGGTGTACTGTTTGTCCTCAGCCACAGGCTTGGGAAGGATGCATTCTCTCCTTCTCATTTTGTGCAATGCAGACCACCTTTCTTTTACATGCTGTTTGTGGCTGCCTTAAGGCCCTTGTGGCAGTGGCTGTAGCTTGCTGAGAGGTCAGTGAGAATGATCTCACCCTCCTTAGGCTGACAGTGATCTTGGGTGGAAGGTTTAGACCCTACAGCAGTTCTCCCTTGGTGAGTGCACTCATTGTAGCCACTGACACTTAATAAGGTTGGGCTTGTACAGAAGGAGGTCAGTAACTAAATTCAGAATGACCTACTTAGACTATGTGTATTGACTTAGTAGATACTGATAAAATTCAGTGTAAGAGCTACTAGGCAGTAAGAAAAGAAAATTATGGCGACCTGTGTGGGGTCACCTTCAGCTGTACTCTTTCAGAGCAAGAAAGTTAATGGGTAAAGGTTTGGAAATTGACATATCTGAACCATGTGTGTGAAATTTTAAGTTGATACATGCAGGGATTTGCTCGCCTTTAAAAATCTGACTGTAAAAGTACAGGTGAAAATCATCCTCTACTGGTAACAATTAAAAAGTTCTCCCCTGCCCCCCCCTTCAAAGTGTTTGTCTCTGCCAACTCATGTACCACTGGTAATCATGAAGGAGGAATCTGTGAGGAAATAGAGGGGGTTTAATGTGCTCCCCTTAGTAATGCATGTGTGGGTTTTTCTTTGTATCATTTGGCATTTGATGCATTTTGACGTGATGGCAGTCACACTGGGACATCAGCACATCTCCTTGAAAGGAAATGCAAAATTTGGGTTCTGTTCTTAGATGTTTCTTCTCCAGCCTTTGAGAACAGAAACTTAGATGTGAATGTTTAGTGTGAATTGTGGCTGGCAAGGGCTGCTATGAAGAGATGAGCTGTGGCCCAAGTAGTATACCATGTCTTTATCCCCTAGGAGCTTTGCAGTTGAAGACCTTGATTGATTTTGTGAAGTGGATTAGCAGGTGATAGGACCCTGCAGACCAGAAGTGATTTAGAGTGATGGGACTGTCTCCACATGTGAAACCTGAATGATGTAAAGTCCTGCTAGAAGGTTAGTTGCTGTAAAAAATATGAATGTATGAAAACTGAAAAATAACAGGGTGATGTGTGTGAATATGGAAGGGTTTTATGTAGCATGTAACCATGTGATCAACACACTGACACCAGTTGATTTCAAGAGGAAAGAAACTACTACTGTATGTGTTTCTAAGCCTGAAATCAACAGCTTCTGGTGTGGATAGAGCCTGGTTCTCACATTGCACACATCCTTGGACCAGCAGTTTATGCACTTCAGAGCACTTCAGAGGCCTGCTGTAAATATTTGGAACATCCCAAACAAAAACCAATAGCCTCATCAAAATTAAACTACCATTAGCAGGCAGAAAATCATTGTAATCAAAGATTTCCATGCTCCCTAGCCTATTCCCAGCCTCTTGGTTCTTATCTAAAACATCTAAGCTAACTAGAAAGACCTCTCAAAGTGAAGCATGGCTGTCTTTGTATTATGTGCCTTTGCTACTCTTGAGAAAACATTCTTTCCTGAGGAAATAACCAGCCATTCTTTTTATGTAACCCAGCATTTGATGGGGCTGTCTTTGAAGGGAGGTCACTGTGGGGAATTTTGGTCATTCCTTCCTAATCTCAGACATAATCATCTCCCAAGAGCAGCAGGCAGGCAGAGCACAGCAGCTGTTCTTGGCGATCCAGGCTGCGTGGCCTGTTTATTGGTCTGGGGGTAAAACTGCTGAACTCAACCCTTTTTTTCTCATTTTTCATCAAGTCAGATGTAAAGCCAATAAATGCCAGATGAGTCACTGTGGCATGGACTTGCCATGAGCCAAAAGCCACTCCTTGTCCCCACACTAGTAGTCCCAGGCAGTGCAATGTGTAAAAGGTGCATCACAGGATGTGTGGACACAGCTTTGCCCTGAACTGAGACCAGTGCTGCACCTTATCACAGTCTTCTGAGTTATAATTCTAGAGGAACTCATACAGAAAAACTCATACAGAGTTTAGGACCATACAGAGGAACTCATACAGTATTTAGGACCATATATATCGTACTGAGCATGGAACCATTCAAGGCATTTATTTTAATCTTTACAACTTGGGTGTAACATCTTCTTAAATCAAAAGCAGTGTGGCCAGCATGTTGAGTGAGGCTTTTGTGCCCCTCTGCTCTAGTGAGGGGCACAAAAGTTCTGCATCCAGTTCTGAGGTCTCCATCACAAGAAATACATGGATTTGTTGGAGAAAGTTGGGAGGAAGACCACGGAGGATGGAGCACCTCTCCTAGGAAAACAATCTGAGAGAGTTGGGAGTTGTTCAGCCTGAAGAGGAGAAGGCTTGAGGGAGACATGATTCCATCAGTACTTAAAGTGGACCTACAAGAGAGCTGGAGAAGGCCTTTTTATCTGGGCATGTAGTGATAGGACAAGGGATGATGGCTTTAAACTGAAAGAGGAAATACTTAGATTGGATACTAGAATTCTTTACTGCGAGTGTGGTGGAGCACTGGAGCAGGTTGCCCAGAGGTGCTATAGATGCCCCATCACTGGAAGTGTCCAAGGCCAGGATGGAGGGAGATCTGAGCAGACTGGCCTAGTGGAAAGTGTCCCTGCCCATGGCAGGAGGACTGTAACTAAGTGAGCTCTATGGTGCCTTCCAACCCAAACCATTCTGTGATTCTGTGTTTCTCCCTTCTATCCCTATGACGCAAAATCTTCTCCATAACTAGATTGCATTTTAAAGGAGGTGGTTTAAATGCATCTTTCCATATGCTGAATAACAAGTGAATGGTGATATATATTCCAGAGTAAACATCAGTAAGTTTGGTGGCTTTTTTGGTTTGTGTCAATATCTTTTTTATAAAGCCACGGGTCTGAAGAAAGTAATTTGCACAGCTGTTAAATACAGCTATTATGGATTTCTGTCCAACAGAGGATGTAAGAGGAGATTGAGAGCTGAAAAAACCTCTCAGTAGCACAAAATCTTGGTAATTTATTGACAGAGAAATTTCAAAAATACTGTAAAGAACATCTTGAGGCTTCTGCTTTATATTTTTTCTTCCCTAAATAATTGGAGGACTTTAATTAAATTGTAATCTTGACTGTATGTCATGGTTTGAGAGGAAGTAAGTTTTCTGGGATATGAAGTGGTCAGGCCAGTAGGTGTCCAGATTTTAATATTGGCACCTGGTTTGGCCACTGGGGACATTGGATATGCCTCTGAGAACACAGGGGTTAAAAGCAGAGCACGCCCGGGGGAAGATCTCTGGGGTTCCAGCGAGGGAAGCAGGTCAGGCCTCCCCCGGCCCAGCTGGGCCCAGCTGCTGGCTGGGCTGGGGAGGGGAAGCCATGCGGCCGGGTGAGGCAGGCCTGGCTCCGAGGATGGAAGGGTGGAAGAGTGAGCACCGAGAGGCATCGGGCAGCCCCCCCCACCCCACCCAGGAGACAGAGAGAGAGAGAGCCAGCCTGTGCCACCTTGAAATGTGATACCATGTGCGGGCAGCACAGCCTGGCCGGCAGGCTGGCAGAGAAGTGGCAGGGGGTGCATGGGGGTGCAGCGAGAAAGTGTCCGGCCGCTTGTGGGAGATTCCGGCGGGCAGAGCCCGAGCTTTTAACCCTTTTTTTGGACAGTGAAAACTTTACAGAACATTAACCTTTCCTAGAAGAGAGATAGAGATGAAATGGAAGAAGGAAATGTGCAAGTGTGAAGGTCTGGGCAAGTGAAAGATGGCGGGAGAGTAGAGAGGAATCTTAGGCTGGAAGAGATGATGCAGTGGCCTTAGCTGGACTCTTCTTGTTATAGCCATGGACAGAACCATGTTCCTTGTGACACAGAGACTGCATCCAGGGGGAGGCAATGGCTCAGAGCCAAGAGAGTTCAGTGTTGAGACCCCTCGGCCCCAGGGGGTGAAATCTGGGGGGGACAGGTGTGCCAAAGGTGAGACTGTGCTCTTTCTGGTATGGGAAAAAGCATCCTTAAAAGGACAACTCTAGAAGCAGCTCTGGTCTATGTTCAGTGGTGAGAGCACAGGACATGGAAGGAAGAGGTCACGATGGCAAATGACCTCCGGGCGTTGCCATGTGTGACATGGAAACACACGAGGTTTCAGCTGTGTTTCCAGGGGAAGCCTATGGCACAAGGACTCCTCTCCTCTTGATGAACTGAGAATTGATTATCTGAAGGGTGGTGATGGACTGGGAGTTGGTGATCTGAGGGATGGATGTATTGGAAATTTGGTGGGGGGACAAGGAAATGTTTTTGGAAGGTTTTCATTTTCCCTGTGTGTTTCTTTGTACTTAGAGTTGTAGTTTAGTTAATAAAGTTTTCTTTTCTTTATATCTAAGTGGGGGCCTGCTTTGCTTATTCCTGGTCACATCTCACAGCAGACACCAGGGAGCTTACATTTTCATGGGGGCACTGGCATTTTGCCAGCACAGAACCATGACACTGTATTTATAACTGATCTTTTATGGAACCTGTCATCCTAGGGCCTATGGCAAATAATTTAAGTCACAAAACACTCCCAAGAGATGCACTTTCATGTTATTACTATGCAAAGAAACAGTCCACTGACAAGACAACACGGGAAACTTGTAGCAGAGGGAGAAAGGAGGCTTGGGGTCTCTTGGGGTCTCAGGCAGTATGCTGTAAACCAAGCTTGACCAAAAGATAATATTTCTGTGTTTTATTTCTTCAAAGCCCTTTTACAGGAAAAGATGATTTATAATATAGGAACTAATGGCTAAAATATGCATGTACATTACCAAGGGCAAAAATAATTCTCTAACCTTCTGCAAATGTGATGCCTTTGTGAGGCAAGGTCACTGCACAGTTTCTTCTGCTGTGCTTAAAAATATCTCACAGTTATCAAGTAAACATATTGCCAGATCCCAGAATGAGCCTCTTGAGTGCTCTTGACATCACAAATGCAGTTACCTCTAAATAAATAAACAAGTAAGTAATGTCATGTTGACTCTCCTGAATATTAAAAGCTTGCATTTTCCCCATCTCTCTCATTGAAATTACCATAATTTTATTTCAGCAGTTTTCAGAGAGATGTGCTCAGTATAAGATCTACTCTAACAAGGGCCCTAGTGAAGCTACCTCCATGAGAAACTCTACAAATCACACTAGCCTTCTTATCAGCCTCCCACAATGCTGTCTGTGCTACCCTTCTCAGCTCCACTGAACTAATTGCTTACCTTTGTGACTAGCATTTTTCTGCCCTAGAGTTACTTCATGCACTTCAAGTGGCATGACTGTACTATTCCTTTGCAAACAGTACATCTGTGTTTAAGTTCAGAGTGAAATTTAATGTTGGTGGTGCATAAAGCAGGCTAATTCTTAACCAAATTGAAACTTTCCCAAAGTGGAAGGTCAACAGCTTCATCAGAGCCATCTCCCAAGTGCTGTTCCTAATGAAAAGGGAGAAATTTTCCTGCCTAAACGTCAATTACACTTTGGATAAAAAGAAAAGGAAAAATGTCATTCCTCACCTGCCTGTCCATGAGATGTTAATAATCTGTGTAGTATGCAAAATACTCCTGAGCATAGAATTGCATCTGTTATTGAGCCTCATGTATCATTTCATAACTAGCATGATTATACTTGCAGGGAGGGGGTCAAGTACAGTTAATACACACACATGCAAGAGCTATTCCAGCAGGTACTGCTGGGACTTGTTATGTTTTGATTAACTTAACTCTCCCCTATCCACTGTTCCTCTCTCAGAGACTGTTGAAACTCAAAAGAGAATCTCTTTAAACCAACCAGAGAAAAAAAGCCAGCTTGAAGGTGTCATTCCGTCAAAGTGCCATACTTTTGTGTATTTGTTGTGGTGCCACAGGCACTAGCAAGAGTGCTCCCAAGGGATATTGCCCCTGGGCTGCAGCTGGAGCGGTGGTGTGTTGCTGTGACAGTATTGTAACCTTCAGAGCACTGGTACTGGTGGCAGTTCTTCCCTCCCACTGAGGAGAGTCTAGGCCTTCTGTGAGGATCTAAACTTCCTCCAGCCATGGTCAGTGATGTTGCCACATCATCCTGTGCCCAAGAAAGCCATTTAAAAATCCTCTTTCCCCTTTTAAACTCCAACTTCTAAAGCAAGGGATGCAAGTCTGGAAGTGTCTTGTTTCCTCCCTGTTCTCCCACTAGGGACTAGCTAGGGACATTTTTATACCTGTTGTTGCTTTGTAGTTGATTTTTCCTCTGGTTCCTCATCACCTGAAGCCAATTTATGTTGTATGTGTTTCAGCAGTTTTTGCTGGGAGAGGAGACTGACTGTCCCCTCTGTTTTGCTGCCCGGGGGACAGACAAGGTGTTGAATCCATAAGGTGGCTTTGGTCTATGTCGCCCATGGGGTACAGCTTCCTGGGTGCATGCAGTCTCTCTTTTCTGATCGTGGTCAGAACGAAGCTCTCATCTCAGATGTATGGAATGAGAAATCTGAGCTGTAGTGCAGTCATATTGAGGGCATGTGGGTATAGCACAGAATATATCTAGACAGACAGATGTGCGTGCACACGTATGCAGCAGCACTTCATCACTGTGGAAGAAAATAACTTTTAGCATCAGGAAAGTCACTGAACATGCAAAAGGTGAATTTAGCTTTGTGTGTAACATCAGTTGTGCTGCGAACTGCAGCTCAGAAAGGTTGACTGTGCTGCTGGAAGCTGCCACAGAGAGTGACTTACCACAAGAAAGAGACTTTATTTTTTACAAAGGGGCTTGTAAGCAAGGAGACAAAAAAAAAGTAAAAAGTTTAGAAAGGAGCATGTTTCACTCTATCATTTCACAAAATAGCATGGAAACAAGTTCCTCCTGGCAAGCAATGGTAAAGGACTTCAATAAAAAAAACCTCAGGCCACGACTGAAATGTAACATTTTGTTCATAAATTAATCCCAAATGACAAAACTATGCATGCATTAGAGAGGAAAAAGAAATTGAATAATAGGTGAATGGAGGAAAGAGACTCGTATTGTTAAGCTAGAATCAAACATGTTTTTTCCTATTCCTTTTGGTTGTCCAAGCCAGTGTCAAAAACCTAAATAATCAAAACTGAGAAGAATTTCAGTAATAGGGTCCAGAATTGATAAGTATAACTTACACTGTGACTGTCTCAGGATTATTTAAAATAACTTGATGAACAGATGTTAAGGGGCGCCAGTGAAGAGCATGAATGTTAAATGACTCTGCCTCCTATGTGGATGTGGGGGCAGTGGCAGTGCCAGACCACAACTTCCACCTCCACACCACTACTTGAGTTCTACTACAACAAACAATAATCACTGCTTTATCTCTTTCAAAGTACAGCCGGGACATATGTGAAATCACTTAGTTCCTGATGAGGGATAGTTTAATGACTGGTCAATTTAAGCCCCAGTGGAGCACTTGCATTTCCTGTCACATGCTGTCACCTGTGGCTGGTGGCCTCAGCAGAAAGGCTGCTCACTGAGCAGGGGAGAGCTGGCTTGGGCTCTGGGCACCTCTCCACCACTCCTGGTCAACTCAGAGCAAGAAGGAGCAGAGGTTGCCCCTGCTGTGTTATTGTTCCTATCTGCCCTTCCTATAATGGAGTAGGAACTCACAGTCCCCTCCAGCGATCTGCTGGCGTCACTTCTCCCAGCCACTTGTCAGCTCTCCCGCAGTGCCAGGCTGGGCAGCCCAGCCCATCCCCATGTGGAGGTGGTGGGGCAGCAGCAGCCAGTCCTGCGGGGCTGGCATCCAGAGGAGCCCACTGCTGATGGGTGAGGAGACAAAGCTGTCTCTGTTCCACCCCGGGAGCCTGCATGCTCTGTGCAGAGCTGCTGCTGATGGCTGGGTGCCAGACAGTGACGGTGATGCTGGGGCGGGGACAATGTGGCCAAGGACAGCATGGAGTGCCAGGCTTGCAGAGCTGGCTCTGAGGAGCATCTCTTCTCTCACTTAAGCTGATGGGGTCTAAAACCTCACTGGAGCAGAAAAAAATGCACAACCAGCCCTTTGTTCACACCCATGTTATCAAGAAAGTGTTCATCTAAAGGGACCTTCACAGGCTTGAGGAGCAGCCCCCCATGACAGTACAGCCTGGGGGATGAAGGGATTTGGAGCAGAGAAGGATATGTGGGTACTGGTGCATAGAAAGCTGAGCATATCTCAGAAATGTGCACTGGCAGCCCAAAAGGCCAGTCATATCCTGGGCTGCATCAAAAGCAGCATGAGCAGCAGGTTGAGGGAGGTAATTTTGCCCCTCTGCTTCTCTCTGGTGAGACCCTACCTGGAGTGCTGTGTCCAGTCCTGGGGTCCCCAGCACAGCAAGGATGTGGTCCTTCTGCAGTGAGTTCAGAGGAAGGACACAAAGATGATCTGGGGACTGGAACACCTCTCCTAAGGGGAAAGGCTGGCAGAGTTGGGGTTTTTCTGTGAAGAGAAGAGAAGAGAAGAGAAGAGAAGAGAAGAGAAGAGAAGAGAAGAGAAGAGAAGAGAAGAGAAGAGAAGAGAAGAGAAGAGAAGAGAAGAGAAGGCTCTTTTTACAGCTTACAGCACTTACAGCTTTTACAGCTTACAGCACTTTCCAGTACATAAAGGAGGCCTTTTCTTATGAAGCTGGAGAGGTGTGTTTTACAAGGGCATGTAGTAATAGGACAAGGGGAGCTGGCTTTAAACTGAAAGAGGGTAGATTTAGATTAGCTATTAGGAAATTACTCTGAGAGTGGTGAGGGGAACAGGTTGCCCAGAGAAGCTGTGGATGCCCCATCCCTGGAAATGTTCCAGACCAGGTGGGACAGGGCCTGGGGCAACCTGGTCTAGTGGGAGGTGTTTCTGACCATGACAGGTGAGTTGCAACTAGATAATCTTTATGGTCCCTTCCTACCCAAGCCATTGTGTCATTCAGGTTGAAGCTTTAAGTGCTAATTCTTTCTTGGTGCTATTCAATTCATGATGTTGTAGTGCATAGACGGACTTGTTTGTCCCACTGGTGCCTACACAGCAGCTTCCTTCTGCTCATGCATGTAGCACCCTGAAGTGAACAATACAGCCAGATCACACAAATCACCCCATCAGCTTGCACTGGGTTTGTGTCTGGTCAAAGCTTGCTTTTCCATGGCTGGCAGTGCCTGTGCCTATCCCATGAGCAAACTGACAGGCTGGGGAAGTTTGGCCCGACATAGCCTGTAAAAAAGCCCAGCCAGCAGTGGAACTCTGTCTGAGCTGCTGATAATCCCTTTCCTTTAGCTCTCCTTAGTCAATTTAAAGCATTAGAAACAAATTTATGAATTGCAAAAAGGCAGTGTCTCATAAGATACTCAGGTACTATGCTGACACAGCAAGAACAGGCTGTAATAGTTATTTCAGCAAGCAGTGGAAGCACCAGTGACAGTGGTTTGGCCATTAAGAGCTCAGCTGAATTTTGGTCAGTGCAGGACAGTGTGTTCTTCCTGGGATAATGGCTGATTGATGCAGATGATTCCAGCTTTCCCAGATTGCTAAGCTGCCAGTGTAGACCACAAGATGTTACAACACTTCTCACCACCTGTGATAGCAGAGGTGAAGTTCTGCATGGAAATGCAACAGTGGCACAGCAAAGACACAGCTGGTGCTTGGTGGGGAAACTGAGTGCCTGGGGCTCCTGTGGGGGTGGGTGTCAGGGGCCTGAGATGCCCCTTGCACTGGGCAGGTAGTGCTGGCATGAGGATAGAGGGCAGCTGATGCTGCACTTGTTTACTGCATGTGTGCTGCTATTTCCAACTCTGTGACTCCATCTGTGTTCCTCAGGGAGATTAAGGCTGCCCTTATTTCTGTGAATCCCCAGCTGAGATCATCCACAGCTTTAGTATCTGTGCTTTAGTAGGGCCAAATCCCGTCTTGCAAACAGGTTTATAATCAGTGCTGCCATGAAGGTGATGATCTATGGCAAGGACACCCAAGGATATGCTGGGCACTAGCATTGACAAAACCATGTTTCTTCCCCAACCCCTTTGCAGAGCAGAAGCATGCACTAGACAGTTGTTTCCTCTCAAGGCAGTCAGCAATGGGACCTCTGCCTGTGCATCCCAGAGGACAAATTCCAGAAGGACTCACAAGGGATAATAGCTGTGCTCTCTGCTAGCAGCCCTGGCTTGGTTGGAACTTCCAGCCAAGGTTCCCCAGTGTGGTGGGATCAATCTCCCATGCAAAAGGCTTGGTGGCCTCCTTGGTGGTGCTGTCACAGGGTGACACATGACACAGAAGCAGATGGTGCTAATCCAGCTGGAGAGTCAAATATAGAGATAAAAACTTCTATCTACTTTTGTAAGCAGAGAGGATGGCCTTCAGGAGGCTGCAGTAAATGGGGCTGCAATACCTGAGGTCATGTGTGAACAGCTCTTCAGTGTGTGATGGCCATGTCAGCCCATGGAGCCACCTGGATCTGGCTGTTGGTGCTTCTCATGGTGCTCGGAGCACAGCACCTGCCTGGGGTGCCAGAGGCCTCTCTGCCAGGCACATGTGGAAAGGGATGCTGTGGAAAGTGCTGCAGGTGTTCCTTGGTTAACACTCCTGTGGAGAAAAACAATAAAGGCAGCATGTGTATCTGCTCTTCTGCATTAGCCTTTAATAGGGCATTTTCCTTGTACTTCAACACCAAAATATGCAATAGTCTGATAGTACTGTCCCCTGTACTTTCAAATAAATGTGTTTATAGAATATGAAATCATTATAGTCTATGCATTTTTTTTCTCATCATACTCCATTTCTTTTTCCTCTTGTAGAAACCTTTCAAAACTTGTATTTAGGTCTATCATTAGGTGTTGAGTATTCAAGGGTAAAAGTAGTGTCAGCCTGACCCAGGATGATGACTCTCCTGCTGCTGAGTTGTGCATTATGGTGGAAGGACAGGCTGAAACAGAATTGAAACACATCTGTGTTTTTCCTTAAGTGAGACTTTTTTTGTCTTCCTAGAACCAAAAATTTAAGACTTTAAATTTTGTCTTGAAATGTCATTTTTGGCAAACAGTTTTAGTACTACACTTTGGCAGACCTCCTGTGCCTTTTGCAAAAGAGCAAAACTAGCATAATCCTGTGTGTTTGGAGAAGTACACTTGCTAACACAGATTGCTTTTGACCTAGATGGCAAGCTCCTGCCTGCCTGTCTGGCTTGGTTTCTAACAAGTCAGCTCCCACAGTTTGGGCAGCTGCTATAACCTCCTTTCTCCAGAAAGAAATGTAGAAATACTGGAATTGAAAATGAAATCTCTCTGTTTAAGAAGTCTCTGTTGTGACAATTCTGTTAAAGCAGGACTGGCATTATTTCCTGAATTTTCAATTTGTTCAAATTTCTTTATATGTTTGTTGATAATTGACTAAGCAGTTTGCCAAATGTTATACCATCCAGGGCTGGTAAGTGTTGCTTGTGTCTATAAAACTTTATTTTTCCATCTCCAGTAGATCACATTTTGAGATTTCAAGAAGAGAAGTTGTTTGTGGAGAGTCACAAAGTACTTTCTTTGATTACTTCTGGGATTTTTTTAAATTGCCTTACACAGACTACACAAAAATAATTTTCCATTAGTATTTTATTTATTTGCCCTAGTATAGAAAAGTAATACCATCAGATCTTCACACAGGCCATGTTTGCTGTTTGCCCTGAGTGTTGTTCTGTAAATAATAATGCTACTCTTATAAAACCACAGGGCAAATCTTCTGTCCATCAAGTATGTTTCAGTGATGCTAAAACAGAGAACAATGAAGATTTCAATGGACTCACTGTCTCAGCATCTTAACATAATTTAACCAACAGGATATGACAAGAAGATGCAGCTGACTTCTTTCAGTGTGTAACATCTTTAGGCCTGCAGCTGATTTGTGTAAACAGTTGTTTATTCAACAATCTCTTATATGAGGAGACTTCCTGTGAATTGTGCAATTTGAGGCAGAAAAAACACAGTGAGCAAAAATATCACTGGAAGAGCCTGGAGCATGAAAGGAAAACAATAGGTGCTTTTCTCGCCTCTGATCACCAGCAGCAATATGTGTTGAGAATATTCATCACAGAAGTTTGGTCTCCCAAGGCTATGGCTGCAAGTTCAGTTACTTCCTTCCTGCTGCCCTCAAGCTTAGCACCTCCCCAGCCACAAATTCAGCATGAGGTGTACACAGAAACTGGGCAGGAGTTGGGAAAAGCAGCAGTGACAAGTGACAGGGATGGAGCTCTTAACTCCGCACATTCCTGAGCA
>NW_005054404.1:11215-30033 GCF_000277835.1 Geospiza fortis | reverse complement strand
GGAGTCAATAGCAAAGATAGACAAGACTGGGAGTATGGCACTCCCATAAGGGGCAAAGCAGCTGGTTACAGGGAAGTGAAGTGTGTTGTCTCTGTAATCTGGAGGAGACCTTTATTTTTCCTTTAAGTGCATGCATTCATTTGATATCTGGTAATAAAGATGTTTCTCTGTCTTATTATGACCCAAGTGCTGTAATTTTTGTAGAGGGAATAAATCAGAATATATATATTAATAATTGGTACATCATCACTACATTTCCTGCAAATTGAGCTTTAGGTTTCGCAGTACCATAATAATTCACAAAAATTATCTCTAATCTAGAGTAAAGCTACTGGATGAGAAACAAAAAGCTCACAGATAAACCCACCAAATGAAAGGGTGCAGGAGGGGTTCTCCACCTCTCCACTGGAATGTCCCTGTAAGAAGGGCTGGTACTGGGGGTGCGTCTCCACGCCTCCCACCCCACCACAGCATCATGAGCAGGCACATTCCCAAGTGATACAGCAAGCCTTGTGTCTTGTAGAGAGACAGCACAATAACTTAAAAATATGTTAGTGAGAATGACTGCAGGTTTAACATTGGTCTGTAATTTGGATTTGCCAGCTTGTTCAGGGGATGCTGCCTGTCTCCACTCTGACACCTTGCAGCACCAAGCAGCACACTGCACTCTGGTGATGCTCAGCTCAGCTCAGCTCAGCTCAGCTCAGCTCAAGGCAGGCTCTGTTGCAGTCAGTGTAACAGCAGCTGAAGTGGTTTTACAGGTTCCAGACCCTGTCTCACACAGAGCTGAGGCAATGATTTTTCTTCAAGGACTGGTGTGCTTGCTTCCAGTGACTCCTCTCTGCCTGCAGTCCTCTGTCCTACAAGTGTGTGCTCTGCAGAAGCCTGTGGTTTCAGCCCAGATACAACACCTTTGGGGAAGTGACCTGACTGGTTCTGTTTTGGCTTATTTGTTTTTTAGTTTTCTACTCCTACCCATATCCTGTGTGCTTGCTCCCAGCTTGCTAAACCTTCATACTGGTTGCAAAGGACTTAATATGCTCAGAAGATCCATTTCTTCTCACTCCTACACAACTTTAAAGATGAACTTTTTATGGGACATTCCAAGTAATAAGAAATCCCCACAATGGCTGTATGTGCTGACTTCTGTTTTAGAGGTATGCTACCAAAATCATCCTAGCTACATGTCAGCACAAACAGAGTTGTGCATTTCTTGGGATGTGTTTAAGAGGAAAACATGTTGTGTGTTTTGCCAGTAGCATATTATGGAGGGGTTTGCCCATAACATTTTCTGTTTTTCTCCTAACAGACTCTTTCAGTACACTGGCAACTATTCTCTTGAATAAGACAAGCATTAAGACACAAAAACTTAAGTTCGTGTCCATATCCCACTTTGTCTTCTCTTACATGCCCTGTGGGAAATCATTTTGGCATAAGTGGCTGGCACTGCAGCCAGCTTATATCAGCCTCTAAAATGATGATATTTAATTGAATAAAAGGTGAGCTAGTATAGAAATGTGTGGGTAGACAGAAAGAGGTGCACCATACAGATGTTCATGGAGCAATTATTTACAGTCAGCAAATGTCTTTATGTGAACATCACAGTCACAAAATAAAAAATGTTTTGTCATGCTAATACTGTGGCAAGGTCATGTGTTGCTCAAATACTTTAGGAAAGAATACTAAGAGGATATTAATGCATTGGTGAGTTTTGAGAACAGCCTACAGATTTTCTCTCAGTATTAGGCCCCTGGCCATTGTATTTATTTTATAGATCCTAGTTTTGAAAGTATGATCTTCTGATGGCAGTGGTAAATAAGCAATTAGCACAGAGCAAGCTACTTGTTCTGCAGTAGTGCTCAGGGATACAGAGTGTATCACCATTTTTTCCATAAAGTCTCTGTGTTTAATTGATATTCCCTAAAGGTGACAGAATCTAGTGCTTGCCTGTTCCTTCTTGCTCACTCTTTTATTTAATTCTTTGATTTTTCCACTGTAATCCCCCCGACCTGCTAAAGAGGAGGAAGTATTCTCTGCCCATTGCTTGCCTGTTTCTGCCATAAGTCTCTTGAGTTTAGTCAATTGTGTGATTGATGTGTGAAACTGATTCTCATAAATTGAAATTGTCTTATGTCAGAAGTGGCCTAAGTGAAAAAAGAGGTTAGTTTTTATGGAGACTGTCATCACATTTTATGCTTCTTCAGGAAGAACAGTCTGAGTTCCACCTTTCAAACCTTCTCCATGCCATAGGAGATGCTTGTGCAGTTTGCCCTGCTGGTGTGGCCCAGGTGTGCAGCCACATGTTGGCAAGGGAGTGGAGGCAGATCAACTGCATTGCAGAAGGTCTGTTATGAGCACTGTGTTTCCCTAATCAGATTCTGTTTTACCACAGTGCTGGAAACTGTTTTGTGCTGCTCAACATCTTTTTCACTCTGTCTCATAGATACTGGGGAAGCAGGGACAGTTCCCATGCTGCCTCAATGCACAATACAAGCTCAATTAGGCAACCTGCTTCTAGCTACTGCCTCCAAATTCCTGCTTTGGGGCAGGTTATTTCTGTGCCTCGAAAGGGGTAGATGTGGAATGATGCCCTTGCTCTGCTTCTGACTGGAGGACCTGGATTACCAGCGGCATTTGGAGACAGAGCCCTGATTTGGGCTCAGAAGTCTCTTTTCTGCACCATAAGGAGTGCAGAGAGCTGCCAAGTTCCCTATGAGGAAAAAAAGCAGTGGATGAGAGGTAAAATTATTTCAGATCACTGCTCTGTCTCAGACATACCCCTCTCTTACAAAATCTTCTGCTTTGATTCACAATCCATGCACTGTGTCTTTGTCTCCCAGTTAAAGATTCAGGCAAGACAGAATGATTACTTTGATTTTTGTGGAAGCTCTCGTCAGACACCACATGCCTGTGTCCTAGTTGCCCCAAATCATTCTGGTTTCCGGCTAGGTTGTGTGAGTTACCTTATGTGCTTTTCAGCAGCTCTGTACAGGGACCTGCATTTTGGCTGAGTTGGCCTTGAAAAAAATCCTCACTCTTATAAATATTTTGACCTGCTGCTGGGCTATAGAAATCTATTCTTAGAGCAAATGATGCTATGGCAACTGTCCCTGCAATATGACACAGTAGCAAGAATTCTGTCTTCTTTTAATCTGTAGCTCCCAAAATACCTTCTGCACATCCCAAGCCACCTGGCTTTCCCCACCCTCTTCAGATCCAGGAAAGCAGCTCCTTCCCAATTTATTTTTCTAGTTCAGTCTGAGGCAAAACCGTCTTAAGCCAATTTAAGTAGATCTGAAATAACATACTCAGTCCCAGCTGTCATAACCTATATTTTGCAGGATATTCCCCTTACTTTTCTATGACATTTTCCCAGTTGCTCTTGTGATCTGGTTTCCCCTCAGGACTTCCTAAATAATCCTGCGACATGGGCTCTATCGTACCCTATATTCCTCTTTGTATCTCCTACCAAAATTGTCAACTTGAAAACATCTGTTTGCACTTCTTTTTTCAATCAATATAACATCTTATTTATTCATAGGCTAACATTTTTACATACAGCCTTTTCTGATAAGACTTGCCTGTGTTTTATTTATTGATTTATGTCCATTAAAACAACTAGATTTTTTGGAGCCCACATATGTCAAGAGCTTGCTTTAGTTGGAATGTATCTATGCCCATCCTAAGAGATGGGCTCTTCCTTAAGGAGCTGAAGCCCTGGTGCTATAAACATACTCAGAACTAACCATTACACATTCAGGACTGTTAGCAACAGACCTATAGAAAGATCTGAAATTTTTCTCCTCTCCTGATCCATGCTTATTACCTACTAATTTCCCAAGTACATTGTGGGCTTGTACCTGGCATCCTGCTAGTAATTGGGAGCTGCAAGTCCTGTTTGCTCGAGTACTGAGCCACCTACAATCTTCACAGCATTTGGTGAATAACTGGAGGATTTGTGTGTTCAGTACATCCCATATGCCATGACTGTCTTCAGGCGGCAATGCAGTGATAGCAACAATGTGGCTATAGAGAAGTTCTGCAGATAACAGATAAATTCACCCCTGGTGGAACCCCACTGACAAATGACCTGCAGGAGGAAAAGTAGCACACTTGGCTGTGGAAGGTAAAGGGGTTCTTCCTGCTATCTTGCTTGGGCTGTCTTTGTTCTGCTGCCCTGCCAGGATGCCACTCGTGTGTGCGTGTCTGTGTGTGTCTGTATGTGTGTCTATGTGTGTGGCACTGATGTGCTGAGGCCTGGCTGATAATATCATTTACAGCTCTTCAGTGGGGACCCACGAGCATTAGAAAAGTAAATTGTCGTGCTAAAATGTGGGCATGAACAAAAATACTTGCCCTGATTTCTCTGCCATAGTAATAATAATTTCTAGCATAAATTATATTAACCTTCTTCCTCTCATAAAAAAAGTGTTTTAACCCTTTAGGGAGAAAGAACAGGGTAACTAAGTACAACATCCTGTGTTTTAAATTTATCACTGTGCCTCAAATTCCTTCTTACATTATTTTACTGAAAGACTTTTAAGGTCACTTTTATGCAATGCAATGTACTGATACTTTTGTATCAAGTTTTCCTTACTGGAATGTAAATCCTCTAAAATACATGCTGTTCACATTATGCCTTTTCTTCCAGTTCTCCAGTTGTCTTCCTGCATCACAGGAGGATGGACCACCAAACTTTAGAGTCTGACAGGGGAAAGGGAGGGGAGGGTGAGCAGATGACAGTGCAGAGTCCTTCTCTGCCCCAGCTGCAGAGTGAGGGATCTGGAGTGGAGCAGTTTCCCTCTCTGTTGGCTCCTGTTAATTGGGGCGCAGCTTTGAACTCAGTGCTTGTGCCTCAGGTGAACACTCAGAGCCATCTGTCTCCCCAGCTGCCATCAGGCAGGTACTGAATCATCCAGGCAGTGGGGAATGTCTCCAGGAAGAAAGAAAGCAATAGCCTAACACATTCATTGCAAGAATTTGGACCTTCAGCCCCCAAGGCCAGCAGCCCGTCTGCTAGGGTCTGAGCAAACTTCCTTGCTCCAGCAGCTTTGGGGTTCATCAAACTATACCCTCTTTATTTTTCTTTTTTTTTTTTCCTTTTTTTCCCCTCAAAGACAAAGCTATGTCCCTGGCAACAAACACCCTATTGCTTTACCATGGTCTAAGCCCATATTTCACCAAAATCCCCATGGGCAGGCTGACGCTGTCCTGTGTGTGATGTGGCTGTGCCCTGGCAGCTCTGACTCTGACACTAGAGCTCATATTGTTGCAAAAATTCTCTTCTGCTGTGCCTGCATAAATAATTCTTTGTTGTGCATGTGTGTTTATATTTATTTATGTGTCTTTATTTGTATGCATGTGTTGTAGTCAGAGTTTTCTGAAGTTTCTAAGGGGTGCAGGCAGGGGAAGAAGCCTAAGTCCCATTGGGATTAACCCTGTCTGGCTGTGCACAGCTCTGCCTTTGTGTGTTTTTCCAGCTCAGTCCTCCCCTCCTTCCTCTCACACCCACTGGCAGAAATGAGCTACCCCAGCAGTGAATAATTGTACCAGGTCAATGGCAGGGCAGTTCCCTCCCCTCCCCTGCAGCCCCTTCCCCTTCCCTCTCCACCTGAGGTGCTTTCTGGAGAAGACAGCCAAAGTTGCATCGCTTGGAGGTTTTTTGGATGGGGGGTCCCACTTGCCTACCAGAGATGCAGGGAACCAGCTGCTTGGGCACTGGGCACTGGTGTCCTGCCACATCTGAGTAACCTGCAGCACTTGGGTTTTGGTGAAGGAAGCGAGTGCCATGGAGGCAGTCTACATCCCTTGCTCCCCAGGACTTGGGTTTAATGAATCCTTGATACTTTGCATCATGTCTTTTTGTTGTTACCATCTAGCATGCATTTAGCACGTGTTTTTAACCAGGTATTTATTTTATCCTTAGGTGAAGCATGTACTCCAGCACCTGTCATTAGCAGCACCATGTGTTCAGTTTGTGCTGTAGATCCTCAAGTGCTATATTTGGATGTCTTTGTCATAAAATACCTCAGGTGCCCTGTGGAGGACTCAGACAGCCCTTTGATGAAGTCCAGACATCCTCTTCATTGGCCCATTATCTAGCTGTTTACCAGGTGCACTCTCAATCACCTATTATATTAATTGCAACGTTCCAGTAATTAGATTTCCTGTTTTTCAGGCCTATGTGCTATTATTTCAGCCTTCCACAACACACAGACCTGGAATGAGTGCTTTTAGTTTGTATTCATGCTAACCAAGTGCAAACAGAGCAAACTGCTTGAGAGCAGGGAAGGACACGGATGTCTGCAAGGACACCAGGCACTGCGTAGCAGCTTCACCTTCCCTGCACAGACTTCCCCACTGAAGAGAAAATTTTACCCCCTGGTTCCACTTCAACCTGCAAGAACTGAGATTTCCCAAGCCACTAGCCAACTGCATCCTGACTAGGAGCAGTGGTGGTTTCATCTCTTCTTTAGCATCTTTAGCATCTATTTTCTAAACACAACATTGCTCAGTCTTTCTCACACAAGATCTCCTGGAAACTTCCTTTTTTCCCCCTTTAATAAATCTTACCATTCAAAATCAGTTGCTCTGTATGGATTTGCCATAGAAAATATCTGCAGTACCATTTTCTTTCTGTAGAAATGCATTTATTTCCTATAGGAATAATATGCAGTAAACACATTTTATTCCTCTGCCTCTGTCACATTGAAAAGACTGTGTTTGGTTCAGGCATTTCCCATTCTTCTATGAAAATGCATGAACTTATTCAGGTTATGAAAACATTGAAGGATGTGCTTGGCTATTTGCTGCTAGACCACAACCCCATCCCAGCCTTCCTCCCCTCCTTCCTCACCCTCTCCATTACAAGGCTTCCCACACCTTCAGTGTTTATGCCAATGAAGTCAGTGGAGGAAGCCTTTCTACCAAATGAAGTCTTACTCATTAAGCAGCAATTTGTTGTTATATTTATCACAGGTTTCCCCACTAGGCAGACTCTACAATGTATCCCAGAAATTACCTTTGGTTTCTGTGGGAGCTTTGTGTGGGTTGCTTATGAAATTCTACCTGTTGTGCTTATTCTCCACTGAGGACCCAGCTGGAGCAGAGACGCTTCAGTGAAGCTTTTGACTCAGCTAGGTCTGAAATTATTCCAGCTCCGGCAAATAAATAGCAGCATGGTAAGCAGTCTGGGAAATCCAACACAGCTGACACTAGAAAACACCGAGGAAACTGCAATGGGAGCAGGAGTTAGGCACCACAGGGCACTGACTGGGCATGCTGGAAGAGACAGCATGCTATGGTCTGCACAGGACTGTAAGAGGCACTGATAATGTCCACTGGGCTAATCATTAGACTGTCCAGAAAAGTCCTTTCCTGGCCCAGTTGGGCTGGCATCTCATGAGAGTGTTTTGGCTTAAGAAAGAATGTGTGAACAGCATATGGTAGGGGCCAGAGGGCTGGGGTTAGAACAGACCAACAGTGTGTGAAGGAGAGAAAGAAGAGGCTGTGCTTGCACCTTGAAGTCATTCCTCATAGGAAATTACAGTTTTATAGTTATTTCACAGTCTTTAGAAATACATATTTACTCAGTAATAGCAAGAGTTTTAAAAAAATCCTATTAAAATAATAATGCCTGCATTAGTCCTTCTTCTGGGAAAATGAAAGATTGAATTTTTTTTTAGGCTAAATACATCATTCCCTGTTCTTATCAAATATGCAACATGTTTCCTACTCCTCATACCTTCTGCAGTGTCTTTTAGTTCCTTTTAAAATACTCCTCTAGCTAAGAGCAGAGAGATACATCTGCTAATTGTATCACAGTAACATTCCTCAATAGCTACACAAATAATTCCTTTTTCTTCTTCTCCATTACTTCCTCCTCCTCCTTCTCCTCCTCCTACTTTCCCAGCTTAAGTGACATCTACTTTAATGCATTGATGGATTTGAGACCCAAGTACTACTGAGGGTTCAGCTGAGACCTAATGCCACATTTGCCCTTTTCTGAGAAACTGGGAGTGAGAATTTAATGTTTCTCCTTTGTTCCACAGTGGACAGCACTAAATGGAGGGAAGCTGCCAGCTGTAAACTACTCCTTGCCTGCAATATGAGTCATGTTTCTAAGCAGACTTTTTTTCCTGCTAAAAAATAATAAAGCAAGTCTTCAATATCAGTAGAAAGTGCTGTGCATTTCCACTCTTCTTAACCAGAACAAGTATTTACCTTTTTCCTGCAGTGCAGCTTGGATCAAATATACTCACACTGCTGAGGGAAGACTCAGTTGGTGGAGCAATAGAAAGATCACAGCAGAAAACAGACAATTATCACAGCTTATTGGGAACCAGTCACTAAATCCTATTCTAAAAAAAAGGAACATATATGTACATCAGCACTGAACACAGAGCAATTTCTTTTTTCAGAAAGCTATCGCTGTATAAAAGCCCAGAATAAAAATTTTATTAATGCATTGCTTTTAATATAACAATTTTACAGCCTAATTGCATTCCAGAAGCAATTATCTCTTGTAATATGTGCTCTGGATGTAATGGGGATAGAAAAAATGTTTCTGTAATTAGTGACAACTAAAAATCTTCTGCATCAAAAGCCCTTTGCCTGCCAGATTTTCACACCCAGCTGTGTCTGCCAGGCTGGTTTGTGCATGGCTGCTGGCTTCCAGGGCTGAACTCCAGGACTGTAGGGGCAGTTGCTTGCTGCAGACCAGGTGCTTTGCAAATCTGAGCAATGTTACATGCACAAAGCCTTTGTCCCCAGAAATGCTCTTGACCAGGAAAGCTTTGGCTTCAAGCCCCACTTCCACCCTTCCAGGACAGGAGCCTTCAAATTTATGTTTTTGTTAGCATGACCTTGTTATCAAATCTTTGTCCAGTTGAGTTCTAAACCTGCCATATAATTGAATTTTGTATTTTAATCACCATGTAACCACATTCTTTAAGTACTTTCTTCCCCAGGGCAGAGGTGCTGGCTATGCTGTGGTAGAAAGCTGATGGGTGTAAGTTTCAGTTCTTTTCTAGACACTCCAATCTGTGCGTGGAGTCTGATTTACCATATACTTAGCTGGCCAAGGTAAAGGGTAAATTTCTCTGTGGACCACCAACAAAAGGCATGAATTTTTCCTTGGTGACATAGACAGGGTTCCTAACCTGCTGATCACCACTAACAGCTTGCTGTCTAACACATTTATACATCCTACTTTGAAAACACCATCCATGTCTACTGCCCAGCACAAATGTCCACCAGAGTTCAAAGCCAAATGCCTGCTTGAACACCCTTCAGAACCTCTAGGTAATTCAGGTCAAGGAATTACACCCAGCCAACCTTGCACTTAATTCCTTAATTCACAATTTCTTGTTTGTGTAGAATATATCTAGTGTAGAACATATCTAGAGAATATCTAAATAAGCGTGCTAAATTTGGGGGCTGCACAGAGACTGTGTGTCCCAGACACTTTGCAGTTGGACAGCCACATGAACCTGCCACACAAGGTGAGCAAAGAGTCCTCAGCTGATTTTGGCAATTGTTACATAGGCATATAGAAACTTTCTTTTCAGAAGGAATTAAGAAGAGCTGATAATTTTTGTTGTGTTCCACTAAAGCTGTTAATTGGGAAGTTATTATACACAAAATTGAGCATCAAGCCACCTGCCTTTGCAAAAGCACAATGTTACTCTTCAGGCTATTTTATGTCAGAGCATATCTTGTTAACCAAAATAGCAGCTGCAGGCACAAGAGAGGAATGCAATGGGTTCTGATGTAGCAAAAACAGGCAGAACAACCTGCTTTGGTCTATAACACTCCTACAGGAATGCTGTAAAAGTTGCAAAGCTCTCAGAGCTACTTACTGAGGTAAATATTGGGTCACCATTTATTTAGCAACGATAACATAAAACCTCAGAAAAATACAGTGTATGAAAGAAAGTGCCTACAAGTAACTATAGAGGGGGAGACAGGAAAGGGTTTGCCTGAATGTATTCTCAGTTGCTTCTCTTTGTACAGATAAATAAGTGATTGTTCTGCTGTATTTTCTTCATTCTAGGAGGAAAAATGCTCAGAGAAGGTGTGTAATTATTCTACTCAGTCTTCCCCGTATGGAGGGAGCTGAGAATCAATCACAGCAGTCACATCTGAAAGCTGGACTTTGGAGTCAGACAAAAAAATTCTGTTTTCTTCTGTCTCACTCTCTTTCTGTGTTCTGCTAAATTGGTGCAATAGTATTCTGCTGCTTACAGGCATCTGCAAGATAATAAGGTGTTACCCTAAAACTAGATCAATTGGGCATTGATGTGGTAGCTGTGGTTCATACTGTAATGATGAGGTTAAATCAGAACAGATGCCTCTTGAAAGTTTCCTGAGGGCTTACTTGATGATGGCACAGTCTCACTTCACAGGGAAGGAAGGTCCAGGCCAGGCACTTCCTGAAGGCAAACAAATGGTTCTGTTATTCTGTACCATGCAGGTGTGAACCCTAGTTACAGGCACAGATCAGTTCATGGCTGATGTCTCTGTAGATATTTTCTCATGGTAAACACGGCTCCAAGACCTTGGGTAGCCCAGGAGTTAAAAGCCTCAGGCACTTCAATTACATGATCACATAGCTGGGGGTGATTTCTAGTTTCTTGACAGCTTGCCTTCTGGGTGCTTTAGAAAGGTGTGGTGCTCTTTTCCTTTTTTTTCCCCCAAGAAATTGCCTGTGCCACACTGTGTTTAGGCTGTGAAATTTTCTAATGTGTTTGCCATACTGCAGCAGAGCTCATATGGCATGTGGGTTTTTATCAGTGAAGCCTTTTCCTGATGACATGCAGCACTTCATGAAACTCATCTGGTACTAGTACTGCAGCTAGTAATGGAAAGAACATCACAGGTAAACAGTAAATGAGCAGAAACCTCTGGTTTTACTGACCATCATGGTTTGATCAGTACACAAATCAGAGTTTGCCTGAAATCTTCATTCAGGAGGCAACTTGCCAAACCCAATGGACACCCATTGAGCTGACATGAATATGCAGATCTGGTACACCATGATGTACCTGTTGCCACACAAAGCACTGGAATATCCATGTCCTGAATGGGTCCCTGCTGAATGGAGAGGAGGAGCTCTAAACAGAGGTAGCTATTTCCATACTGTGCTGGATTTGCATGGGATGGAGTTAAATTTCTTCCCAGTAGGGCTGTGTTTTGGATTTTTTCTGAACGGTGTTGATAACACAGGGATGTTTTTGTTATTGCCAAGCAGGTCTCACACAGAGCCAAGGCTTTTTCTGCTTCTCAACCAACCACATCAGGAACCAGGCTGGGGGTGCACAAGGAGTTGGGAGAGCACACAGCTGGAACAGCTGAACCCAGCTGACCCAAGGGACATTTCAGACTGTCATGCTCAGTAGAGAAAGTGGGGTGAAGTAGGAGGAAGGGGGGGATGTTTGAAGCGATGGTGTTTGTCCTCCCAAGTCACCATTACACAAGATGTGGCCCTGCTCTCCTGGAGCTGGATGAACACCTGCTGCCATGGGAAGCAGGGAATGAATTCCTTGTTTTGCTTTGCTCTCATGGGCAACTTTTGCTTTTTCTAGTAACCTGTCTTTATCTCAATCCACAGGTTTTCTAGCTTTTTTAACTTTCCAGTTCTCTCCCCAGTCCCACTGGTGGGGAGTGAGCAAGCAGCTGTGTGGGGTTTACCTCTTGACAGGAGGCAAACCATAACACATACTCCTGGATAGTGTATTTCCACTTCTCTTTGAAATAGTTGGCCTTTCTTAACTGCATCACATGGTTAGAGGTGCAGTACTCATATTTTCTTTTTTTCTCTCAGCTATTACCATCTTCTGTGACCTGTACATTGTGAGGATTTATCTTTCTCTGGATCTATTAATTCCATCTGATTATTGGGGATTTGGGTTTGTTGTTTTGTTTGGGGGTTTTGTGTGTTGCAGGGGGAGGGTTTGCTTGTTTTTCTGTTGTCATGATGTGTAACTCCTCTTTGCCAAAGTCTTCCACACAGTATTCCTATGGGGTTTCTTCCCTCAGAAGCTCTACCACCTTTCATTGTTTTGGCACTTCAGCTCTATTCTTGTTCAATTTGTTTGTTTGTTTGTTTGTTAAAATTACCAAGGATGACATTGCAGCAATGAAAGCTCTTCCATCTCTCACATTCTACTCAGTTGGGACATTAGCTGTTTGAATTCTAGAGAGCGATTTCTTTATCCATTGCACTGTACTCAATAAATTGATCGTCTATCACTGGTGTGTCGAAACATGTCCTAAAGTTCACACAGTCAAAAATCTTTCCATTTTATTGTTTTGAAACAGTTCTTTCAATTTTTAAAATAAGTGAATCATTAGAATAGTAGTTCTGCTTCCTGTATCTATCATATCTTCAGCATTCTTCCCCTTTTTTCTGATCAGTAATTTCACTACTTTCTGCATCATTAAAGGCACACTCTGCAGGAAGATGCAGGTAATGCTTCCCATCCCTTCATCTACTCACATGCACAAAACTGCATCTGATGACTTTTCTGCTCTAACTTTCTGTGTAATTCCCCTAGTCTAGTTCTGTAATGAGGCTCCACTGAGTAATCATCTCCTGTAAATGGGCCTTTGTATCTTTGGTAAAATTATATATATATACACATATATAGATTGAATTCTGTATCTTGTCAGCATTGCACAGTTTGTGCCATTGCGCAGAATTTTATCCAAGCAGCACTAACAACCATTAAAATCTGGAAGCTGACAATTTCACAGATCATCTAAGCACAACAATGACTTCAAGAATTGGAATAAGGGTGAAGATTCCTTCAACTGGAAAGACTCGATCTCCAGCTGTCTAGTTCTGATTCAGCCTTGCTGTGACGCTCATGTTGGACACTCCTCAAGTGATTACCCAGTGAAGATGTTCTGTTTTGTGCAATTTAGTTTCATTTAGTCCAGTGATGGATTTCATGTGCAAGATAGACTGGTTTCTGGATGAACTGTAGACTAGAGAGCTGCTGAATTTAAACACTGATTTTTAGCTTTCCTACCACCTCCATTGATGCACCATTTCATTTGATTGATAGTGAGACTTGAAGAATTACTTTTGGTAAAAACAGATAACATTTCCTTACGCCAGTAATGCAGCAAACAACCTGAGTTGATCAGTTTCACTTGATTTGCTTTAATAGGAGTAAACCTCACTGCAGCCAGTTTGAGGGAAATTTGTCAGCTACTCTTTTTTTAAAATGTAGAAATTTATCCCCAAGAGGCTTGATGAGTTTGAGTTACTAGATGTATTTATTGAAGTTCACATTATTTCTTCTCATGTTATGGAAAATATAAGTGACAAGAATGTTACAACCAAATGCCTTGATCTAACTTGCTGTGGTTCAAACGAAAAGACATATTTAGTCTGTACCTAAGCTTAATCTATTTTATGTGGTGTAGAGGAAAGAGAGTAAATTGCAGGTGAGGTAAACATTTGAATAATTAAAGTAAAGCTCCAGAGACTATGTGGTACTTTAGTGCTGTGATGTTTCTACTCCGAGAATATGGGTGTGAATGATAACTACAGTTTTAGCTCTGACTCCAAAAATTCTTATTAGTAGTGCAAGTGGCTGCAAAAATTTCTAGCATGTGACAGTACAGTAAGTTACTAATGCTTTGTGAATAAGTGTGATCAGTCTATCAGCTTTATTAAATTGAACTTGTCTTAACTGCTTTTTGACCATTCTTTCTTCCAAATGCCAATATTTGTGCATCAGAGGAAGTATGGAAACTGTGCAGTTGTGCATTTGCAACATGATGATCAACAGTGCTGTTGGCTTGCTGCCATTCCTTCCTTCCCTTCTGTGTGGGTGTCAAGCTGGCAATCCCTGAGCACAAGTCATAGAGGGCCTTGGGAAGCAGTGCCATGGGAAAAGGGATAGCCAAAGGGATATCCAAAGACACTGCTCAAGAGCAACACACAGGATAAATCAGCTTTAGTGAATGCACCAAGAGAGGAGTAGAACTAATTCCTACATCTTGAATCTGAATAACATGTCAATTCATTACACAGGATGTGAACAAATAAGTAATTCAAATAGGAGCTGTCTATTAGTGGGGAAGAAATTCCAGTATTGTTTCTGTGTAAATAGTCCAGTACAGACAGGATTGGTCAAATCCATTATACAGCTCTCCTGAACTGCTCTGATACTTGTAATTTTTATATTTGTTAATATTTTGGCAACTTCCTGCACACATGGTTAACCGTAACATTGTTTGTCATCTGAACTCTTTATAGTATTGTACCATTGTTGCATCAACTGCTTAAAATAAGAATGAGCTATTATTTTTAAGTAAATGTCTTAGAACTTGTCACTGCTTTGAAATGTTTTTAATCTTTTAATCTTTTTAATCTAGATCAAAGATTTATGGCTGGATCTGACTTTCATTGCGTCTTTCTTATGGCAAATCTTAAACTGACATCACACATTGTCCCTCTCAATTCCTTATACACACAGTGAACACATAAATCTCAAAGTTGTAGAATCACTGCTTTTTACGTTACAGCAAACTAAAAGTTGTCTCCTTTTCCTCCAGATGCGCAGCTATGCCACAGAGGTCCACACGGAGTGTCCCACAGGTTTGCAATGCCTTGCACCTGGAAATGAGCCTGCCGGATGGTGTGCTGGGCAGCACACTTTGATTTCAGCCCCTGGGAGCAACATGGGAATGTCAGCCAGGTGCTCAGATTTCTCAGGCTGTTTAAAACTAAAGCCCAAATGTAGATTCCCAAGGCCTGTGAGGTTTGTCTTGAGATGTTGAGGGGGCTGATACTGACAATGGCAAATAACCAGTCTCCCGGGTTTGGATAACAACTTTCCTATAGCTCTTGGCCAGCAGGCACACCTTATTCTTTTATGAAAGAATATTCCCATAAAACAGTTTCTGATTCCTGCTTGCTTAGGAGGGCCAAACTAACTCAGCACTCTGATGAATGGTTGTGAGACAGCATTGGTATCACGGGGTTTGCCCCATGATACAGCCTGGCTGTGGCTGCAGGTTCCCTCATGCTGGGACAAACTGAAAAGCAAGAGGATCCAAATCTCTCAAAGGCACTGATTCCCCCACAGATACTGCAAAATGCATTTCTCCTACTAGACCTCTCTGCTGCATGTTTAGCAGAGTGAGACTTTTTTTTTTGCTACCTACCTATGCAATGAATTTCAGAAAAAACTGATAGTCTAGAAGCACAGTATATCAATCAATCAATCAATCAATCAATCAATCATAATGAAATAAATAAATATGCACGCATGTCTTTGTTACTACTTTAGAAGAGCTCTGGGACCACATTAACCTGGGTGAAGTAGGAAGGAATTAACAATAAAGGTGAAAAGCAAGGTGATGTATGTAGGTGGCTAAATGGAATTAAATGTGTAATTATGTGACAGGATTCATACTCCTATGAATCACAAGTAGTGCTACCATTTTTAAAATTAGTGCTGTGGTGAAATAGACCACACTATTTTAAATTATGTAAGTAGGACTGAACCTTATTTGTTTCTATCAATCTTGGTTGACTATAACTTTTTTTTTAAGAGTATGTAACTGTTAGGAATGCATTATGCTCTGTTTTTCAGAGGACTCTACTGCTGAAGTTTATGATGAGTCACCTAATGGAACAGAGACGTGTGTCATTACATAAGCAGAAAAATAGATTAAAAGTACCACCCAAATGCCAATGTGTACTCTGATTTTGATTAAACAGACCTGTAAATAGTTTATTTATTTATTTTAAAAAATTTAGGGGATATTAGCTTAAAAATAAAAAAACCCAGAAACAATATTCTTGCATCTACTGATCAACTGAAAATTTCAACAGAAAGAAAATTCTATTTCTCAACCACGAAAGAATCTGATATTTTCATAACCCCCATTAGGAAGGTGCCTAGAGAGCAGGTGATGTTTCCAGTACAAGTTAGAGACACAAGAGCTGAGGATGATTTAAAAAGTGTGGAGTGTAGCCCTAAGGTGAAGACGGAGGCTGTGTAATTGCTTACATTATATGACTGGGCGTGCCCATTAACACCACGGGGTTAATGCTAGAGGCAGGGACAAACAACAGCCCATTATCCTTTTGGAAAATCCATGACTGGTAATGATGTCAGAGCTATTAAAAATAATGAGCTGCTCGTATCTCACAAAGAACTTTGCGTAGAGGTAAATCCCTTACGCAACATTACCTGGGGAGATGGGAGGGGCAAGAAAACCTTTCTCCATGTGGGAATGGCTGGCACAGGGACTCAGCCCTGCCTGCCCCCACTTCTCCAAGCATGGCCTTACAGCTTCACCACGGGCTGTTAGGAAGGCCACCACCATGGTTAACAATTTCCTCCAATGAAGCTGTCCCAGCAGAAAGCTCAGCCTGACATTACTTAAAGCCTGAATTTTCCATACTGGACGACAGTGCTGTGGCATTGCCCAGATGCTGCATGCCTGATGCAGATGGAAAGCATCCAGAGGTTTGGGACAGGCAGTGTATGTATAGCTCAGCTGGGAGCTATGGTGGGCTCAAACCACTGCTCATGGTCACCTTCCTAGCCAGTCCTTGCTTGGGATAGGTCTCAGGATAAAAAACTTTGTAAACCCCACAGTTTTTACTCTAAAATTGATTGTCCCTGCTTCCCACTCCTCAAACCAGTATTAGTGGCATTTGTAGGCTTATAAGGATGTGTTGTGGTGTGTTCTTTTAATGTTCCCAAATATTGGCTGTACGAGTTTAAGTTTAATGTAATTCCAGTTGGATTGTTCCACTTTTCCTCCCCCCAGTTCTAAGTATGAATGGTTCTGCCCAGAGCTCCTTTCCCGCCCGCAATGTATCCCTTTTTAATGTCAATCCTTAATCCCCGCCTTGGTTTCTATAGCAACTACCAAACCCCTCCCCAGTTACTATGGCCACCATTCTGCCTGTCCTATCCCTTTCCCCAGAAACTTCTACCGGGGACAGAGAGTGATAGGGCCAGGAGCTGAGATCCCTCCCCACTTGTGTTCCCACTGGTTCTTATGTTATGTCAGTTATCTCACCCTGTAGTCTGATTTGCCCTCCTTAACCCATCCCTCTCCCTTTATAATTCCCCTGCCCTAAATCCGGAGCGTAGTGCCTGGAGGTGGTGTGTGGCTTTGACTCAGGTCGCTGTCTGCCTCTTGTGATTCCTGGTGGCCTCGCTGGGGTTTCCAAAGCCTCGTCCAGGAGTGAAGCCTCTTCACCCTCTGCCGTGAGAGGTCACTCCAGGCGGCACCTTTGACGGAGTCGCCTCCACTCTGGAGCAGAAGTCCTTGTCTGTGAGCTGCCTCCCCACCTGGCTGCTAGGCTGTGCTGCGTCTAGCCAGGGCTTTCGGAAAGCACACCGGCAAGGGTGCTTTACACCCTGGTGGCACTGGAAACCCCAAAGCCATTTCAGGACCCAGCTGGAACACAGCTGAGTAAGCGGTGGCACAGCGCCCTGACAGCAGAGTGGAGTCTGCGTGTCAGATGGGGTGAGCAGGCCGGGCACACATGAAGGTAGGCAGGCAAGAAGAGGTTATTGGGAAAGGAGATGACTATTTTTCAGCTGCCATTCCTCTTCTTTGGCTGATCTTTGGGCTCTGGAGGAGAGCCTGCCCCAGCCTTGCAGCACCGCTGAGCACTTTGTGGGTGACAGGTGCCTCCCTCCCATGGTGACATGGACCCATTTCCCTCAGCCTCAGAAGACATCTACACTGCAAAAGGCTGGAGAAAGCAAAAACAAATGGTAGACAGGGCTGGTGTGTGACTCTGGTTTTTGCTTCTTATTCTTGTTTCTCTAGAATTCATTTTCCTTCCAGTGAAAGAACCAGTGCTGCTTCTCTAACTGCTCTTCCCTGCACAGGAATAAATCCCCCAGAACATTTCCACTTGCTAGGTTTCAGGTGGACACTTGATCTTGTCTAATAGAGCTTGGCTGCTGTAGACCACTCCACTATTAATAACTCTTCAGTTGCTCGAGGACTTAAGGTTTCTCATACTTCTCAGTAAGTTATATTTATATGGTACTTACGTGACGCAGCAAGTTTGTAAAAGCAGCACAACTGCAAAAACAGTGTTGGGACCAACAGATTGAATTCAGTCAAGATCCTCACTCTGCTTTCAACTCAGACTGCACCTGTTGACACAGATTACTGCTCATGTGCCATAAAGCAAACCTTACCTTAGAGAGTTTCACATTTAATAAACATGAAGGAGAACATATGGACATTCCTGGGCATAACTATAGACATTAGACTGATTTTTAGCTACATAGGTACTGAACCACATGAAGGAAACATTCGGAATATACATGAGCTGAAAACCACACTGAAAAATGCACCTATGAGCGTGTGTGTGTGTTGTGTGCAGATCAGCATGTGTCAGTGTGAGGGCATTTGCACGCAAACACGGATGGTCTGTGGTGCACAGGCCTCATAGAGCTCTGGAGGGCTTGCCTTCTATGTTATCCAGGCTAACATAAATGTCAGGATCTAACTTTTGTATTAATGACAAAGAGTTGCTCGTTTCACAATGAGCTTTGGTGGATGATTTAATTAAAAATAATAATAGTTTGCCAGCTGATAATTAGGAAATTAATTAGTCATACAGTAGAGTGTTACTTCGCATGTGAACGAGCTGACTTCAAGTTGTCTCAGAGGATGCGGTCGCTCTTGCAATTGGCCCGGCAGCTCCACAGAGCTGAAACTCCGATAAAGGAGACAGAGCGGCCACAGCCTGTCTTAGCCAGAGCCTGGCAGGCTACCTAGCGGTAGAGCCCAAGCCCCCACCACCCCGGGTC
>NW_005054404.1:7752-11027 GCF_000277835.1 Geospiza fortis | reverse complement strand
CCCCCCCTGACCCAATCACCTCCCAGACCCCGGGGAACTTTAAGGAGGGCACACATCCCTCCCTTCCGCTCCCCAGCGGCTAGATCTGGGGAGTGGGCTGGGGGGTGATGGACAAGGGGGTCGCCAGGGGAACATGAGGATCGACAAGTAAATTAACATAAACTGAGGAGGGCCCGGCAAGATTGACAAGTAACTGACATAGGGTGGGGAGGGGGCACTGGAAATCCCCTTTGCTCAGGTCGCCATCTTGGGCTAATACAAATCAATAGGAATTAACTTTAAAACTTATAAAACTTGACCTTAGAACAGCAAAAAGGCGAAAACAAGGTGGGGAACAAAGCACAAACACAAACGCACCCCAACAAGAGGAGACTGGCTTTCAACCAGCATCATCAAGTATATTCACAGAAAAAAACAAAAGCTTATTATTGATGAGTATTTTCCTTTGAGTAAGAGGAGATCCGTTCCCACAACAAAATAAAACCCTCTTCATAGAAGAGATGTATGTTATCTCTTTTGGCAGAAAAAAGCTTCTGCAAGCTTCCAATGATTAAAATGGGAAAGGAAATGCATTTATGTAAGGTTAGTTTTATCTGCATGGTCATGTGGCGTAAAAAGCAGTTTCATTAAACCACTGCTCTTTGAATGGTAAATGAAACATTAAAATTGGAGATTCTATCAGTAACTTCTCGCCTTTAGCAGCACAACAGCAAGCTGCATTTAAGGTCAACATCCTTAGAGCCTCCTCCTTGAAGGAGGAGGAAGGAACCTCTAAGGATGTTCTCTCAGTCAACCATGGTACTCACAGTGTAAGGAAAGCGGACACTGTGCTTGTGGGTTACAAATTCTGTCTGGAGATGGAATAATTGGGAAGAGACGACCTCAATAACAGTTTCATTCCAGGCAGTTCCAATTGAATTTCCTACCTAAGAGCCAACACAATCTCATAAAATACCATGCTACCATGAAAATAGCAATTCACAGCTGTGAGGTGCAAGATACAAAGTGCAGCCTGTGTGTGAGGATAGGTGTGTTAATTATAATACCAAGAACAAAAATAAAAAGACCAGCATGTTGAAGGCCCAGGGAAACAAGTGTCCCATGTACGAAGAGCTGAAATTATTTTAGATTTATGAGATCTGATGCCAGTGCACCTGGGTGGGCAGCAAGCATACCTGCATTGTGCAGGGGAATACCTCAGAGGAGCTGCTGTGCTGCTGTGCCTGACACACTGCCCGTGGCTTCCTCTGATTTCTGTGGGGAAATGCTGCAACTCTGTTCCTGTGCACAGTGGACCCAGCTTAACTACTGGGACAGGAGAAGGAATATTGTATCTAACTAGAACTGTGGAGGCCAGGATTTGGGCAGGATGTAGTCCTTCAGTCCAGGATTACAGATAACAATGACAGTTCATCCTCCATCTTCATGGAGAGTCCCAAGGGACAGGGATGTGGCCAGCATCTCCATACCAGCTCTCAGGGGGAAGCTCGTGCTACTACAGGGTGATGTGGTGGGTGCAGAGCTGGGACTGTCTGGGAGGGGAAATACAGAGTTTGCTGCAGCTCCAGACTGTTCTTGAAGCACATGTGCTTAAAGCAAACAGTCCTGGCTTTAGACAGCATATTCTGAGTGAGACTATCAATCCATGCAGGCATCAAAGCAGGTCTCTCCTTGACAACAAAAGTGTTTAAAAGTCATGTTTAACAAATATGAAGAGCCTACACTTACCACAGTGATTATTATTAGAATAATGTTGCTTTTAAAATCAAATTTAAGAACATAAACTGTGACCAAGTTTCAAGTAACCATCCTACTGGATATTTCAAATCCTACTGATGGTGCAGGGACTCCAAGTCTTTGGCCATCAGGGAACAAAATGTTTATCTTATCAGCATTTTGATACCTGGCATTGGTGTATTCCTGACTTCTGAAGATGCAGATGTGTACTGGGAAAGCACTAGCCAATTCCACTTGCCTTTCTCCTCTACTCCTGGCATACCCACTTGAGCAGTGGCAGGGGATTTTCCAAGTATTTTAGTCACTAGGATGATAACAAAAAATGTTACATAATGACATTTCAATTGGAGGCGGTAAAAAGGATGTATCCTCTAATTTTAATGTAAGAAGAGACATAGTGTCAAACAAAATAAAATTAAACACTCAAGAAATTCTGTTTCATGTAATATCTTCTGTAAGGTAATCTTTGTGGACAAAACCATATCCACATATGTTATTGCAGCTGAAAGGAAATACTTAATTTCCAAGGTCTTATCCAATGCTGGCACTAGGTCATTAGGAGATAGGGTGATTTCTTGCCCTTAATATTTGAGTTGTCCTACCTTTTATGCTCTAGTAAAAGAGGAAGAGAACCTGTATTAAAAATAAAAGGAGATCAGATTTCCAGCTACCACAAGCCAGAAACAACAGTAGTGGATTGGTGAAGAGTCACAGAGACTTTGCCATGACAGGTGTGGATTTGCACTAGCCTGGCACATTGCTGCTGTACAAGGCTCCCCCCTCCTTGCAGTGGCAGGCAGAGAGCGGCTTCTGGTTACTTAATAAATTTCTTTCAATAAGTGGCTATTTTAGGACAAGCAGTTTTCTGTCCTTGGACTGATAAACATTCAGATCATCATACTTGTCAGTGGGATGGCAGCAGTTGTTTGTTTGCACCCATCAAGCAAAATGGCAAAGTTATATATCAGAGTCCCTGGGTAGAAATTGAACCTTTTGTGACAGCTTTGCCAAGCAGACACTGCATGAACTGCTCACGGTAACAAGAGAAAGCATGCCTGAAAATTGGTGATGGAAGATGGAAATGAGGAAACACAATGTAATAGCAGTCTCAAAGGTGAGAGGGTTATGAGATTAAGTTTTGTAATTTGTAATTTTTTCATTCTCTGTTGTGACTGAGTCCTGGGAGGCCATAGAACAGAGCTCGGAGAAGTTTCTTCCATGAACAGGCCTCATCTTCCTTATGGACAGCATGGTGTCTTCATGAGTATATCTGCTTTGGAGGGTATACTAATTTTGGATGGACAAAAGTGATGCTGAAGATCTTCCAATATTCTTGCCAAAGCAGAGAGAAAAGTTGTGCTTGCCTCATTAATACTGTCAGGCTTACTTGGCAGTTTATGTGGCTAAATGCGGTTGCGCATGGAAGAAGCCTGGCAGCTCCCACAACAGAGCGAGAGAAAAAGGTGCGCAGCCGGCAGCCTGTTGGGCCGGCTGATATGACCGCTGCCAAGTGCAGGGGGACCAGCCGGCTCTTTTTG
>NW_005054404.1:0-7421 GCF_000277835.1 Geospiza fortis | reverse complement strand
ATCATAACATAACAGGGGAGTGGCTTCCCACCCTGATTCAATCACCCTCTGTCCCTGGAAGAAGCTGCTAGGAATGGGGAGTGGGCAGAGGGTGACGGACAGGGAGGTTGCCAGGGGAACCAGGGAGGAGAAAGACAAGATTATGACATGATTGGGGAGGGGTTACCTAGACAGACATCAAAATTGAAACAAAAAGGCGGGAGTTGCCATGGTAGCACATGATCGACAGCTAACTGTCTGGGGAAGAAGGGGAGGGAGCCCTGAAAACTGTACCTGAAAACGCCATCTTAGTTGTTAATAAAACAACCAACTTACATGCAGAAACTGAATAAAGTTCACATAAACAAAACTCGCACACGCACCACAACAGATAAAGTCTTGAAATATTTCTTTTCTAATCCATCCTCATAGGTAAAGCTTCACCTGACCAATCTCGACTCTGCAGCATTTTACACCCCTGTGAGCTCTCTGCCCTGACCCAAGAAGGAAAGGAAGGGCCTGTGCACTCTGCAGTGGAGCCTTGGGAGTGGGCTATGGAGAGCACAGTGTCTTTCTGTTGATAGATTTTGTGATCCCTTTGGGGTTACAGTATCTTAGCAAATATTCCTTTAACCCTGTAGCTCTTCAGTTCTGTCCCCAAAACAAGGGAGCCCCAACTGAGACTGCTGCTCAAAGGTGTAGAACAAGAAAGACATCCCAAGGCAGACTTGTGTGTCAGTACTGAGACTCCAGGGAAATTAGTGTCAGTGCTGAGACTCCAGGGAAATTAGCAGTGCTATTTTCAGCTGAAACATGGTTTCAACAGCTTTGAGTGGTGTGCTGACTTTTTGTTTTCCCTGTATGCAAATAAATTTTCCCTAAAATCACATGCTAGACAAAGACAGCTTTATTCTAATGTGCTTCCAGTGCCTTTTGTGCAGGTTCTTAGGAGATTATGCTGAATAAGTGATTTCTGCTTATGCAAAATCTCTTACCATGCAGGAACCCAAGGTAATTTCCTCGTCATTCCCTTTGTAACAAAGAAATAGTGACAGAAGACAAGAACATTTCCCAAATATTAGAAACAAAAAAAAAAAAAAAGAAAAAAAAAAGAAAAGAAAAAGAAAAAATTAAAGAAAATTAATATGTAGTGGAACTAAGAAAGACAGACAGGATCTTCTCAGACATGCGACAGCTTCAAGAACCCAAAGCCCCAGCTGCAATGCAGGTGCAGGGAGGGTCTGTTCCCAGTGGAACAGCAAGAGCAGCCTCTGGAAAAAGTAAGGGATGAAAGCTGATGACTTCTGCTCTATCCAAATGTCTGTAACTATGCCATAAGTTCATAAAATCATAAACTGTAGTGCGACAGAGTGATATGGGCTGAGAAGGGACCTTGAAGACTCTCTAGTTCAACCTCCCTTGCCATGGGCAGGGACACCTTCCACTAGATCAGGTTTTTCTGAGCCCTATCCAACCTGAACCTTCAACAATTCCAGGGATGGGGTATCCGCAGGTTCTCTGAGTAATGTGGTCACTGCCCTCAAGGCTGAGGAAACGGGCCGTGCTTTCAGGTGAGGTTTGGGCCAGCTGACCCTGACCTCCATGAGCCAACACAGGGCAGCAGGGGCAGCAGCAGGTGACTCCCTGCACCAGGGGACAGTGGCACCCCTGCCAGCCTGACCTGGGGCTGCAGAAGTTCACAGCGCGCTGGGGACCTGGATCTGGGTGTTGTGGGGACTGCCAGAGCTTGCCTGAGCCCCTGGCTACTACTCCATGATGTTCTTAAATGTAGACACCAATGACAGTGCTGGGAAAGCTGGAGAGCATCCAAAGGGACTACAGAGCTCTGGGGCAGTGGCAGTTTGTGACCCAGGTGATGTTCTAATTCCAGGGAGCTGAAAGTGTAAGAAGGGGGTAGGCAACTGGCAGGTTGACTGCCTGTCAACAAATGTTTGAGCAGCAGAGTGTAGTTTTGGATCATGGGACCCTGTTTGAAGGTCATTACCTGTTTGGGAAAGATACAATCCAGCCCTAAATGGATTACTTGTAAATGAAGCAAATACATCTTTACAAGGAGTATGGTTGCCGTAGTAAGGAGAATATATATATGCATACAGATGCATATATAAAAATGCAATTTAAATCTTTGTTGAAAGGCATAAATATCTATTTAAACTCACACACATTATTTCAGAAAGAGAGATATTTTTTGCAGTACAGAGGGTTGAATGCTAAACTAAACACCAAGAAAAACAAAGTCCACTGTTACTAAATCTGTCTCCCCAGACACACCAGAGTACATATTCCATGGTGTGACATCGAAGGACTGATTTGATCTTGAGGGCTGGGGTCTGTGTGCATGCAGCTCCTGGTTCCCCCTTGACCAGTGCCTGGGACAGTGCCCATCTCTCCAGGTACAAGACATCTCACTGCCTGACTGGTCTGTGCCAAAACAGGTCTGTCTTTGTGTCTTTCTCCATTGCACTTGTCCTGCAACTGGGGCTTTCAGCTTGCCAAAAAAAAAAACCAGTAGCAGGCCAGCCAAGGAGTCTCCAGCATCTCTGTCCTGTCCATCACACTGCAGCAGCATGAGCAGCCAGTGCACCCGAGGGGCCAGGCACTTCAGCTGGAGCCCTCCTCCCAGTGTGACAGGATTCCAGCCCAACAGCACCACCCTCTCCAGCTGAACTTGCTGAGTCCTTAATAAAGAAGGCAACAGTTGGTGCAAGCACTTCTATTATTCTTCAGGGGTCAGCACCACACAATTGTACTTCCAAATTTGCATCTTTGAGAAAGCACCAGCTCCTGTGCTCAGTGCTCTACAGCGAGTGTGGGGTTCTCACCTGGCATCTCAATTCCTGACAGAATTTCTGCTCCTTCCTGCTCCTCTAGCATGAGTAAACTTGCACCTTCACATATGAGAGGTAAAATTAGGGGGGAAAAATTTACATGACAAATTATTGTTTGATGAAATTTTGATCGAGTGATAAAAAAATAAAAAAGATGATGACACAACCGATATCTTATATTTTGCATAGTATTAATAACTTAGCATAACCCAAGTAGTTCTATTATTACTCCCAAGTGTGACTAATTAGATGCGTAAAAATAGCTTTTCTCATCTCTAGAATATATTTGTCTTTCTAAAATACCCATTTTCTTTAAGATTTTTGAGTGCCAAACATGTAAGGCAGAGTTTGACAGCTTAGAGGACTGCTTGTCAGTGAAAACTAGATAATTTTTGCAGAGTGGTGGGTATGACAGAGAAGGTAATTTTGCAACTAGAGTCCCAGTCCATGTTTGTGCAATGCCTAGGGTGTTGAAGCCTCCTGGCTTAAGGTTTGCTAGTGCTGCCAAAATGCAAGTACAAAGTCTTTAATTCTCATGAGCCCCTCAGGAGCAACAGCCTCAGGGCCCCATGCACAAGCAGGCAGTGACACCAAAAGCAATGGGCTTGAGGGTTAATCTTTACCAGTGGGAGCTCTCTCTTGTTGTGCCTCTGTTTGCAGGGTCTCCCAGAGCAAACCCAAAAATCCCTGCCTGATTTCACTTACTGTGGGAGGTATGAAACGAGAGGGTGATTTCTAGAGAAGAAAAAGTCTCAGAACTGAAACAAGTCCATTGGTTTAAACAGAGTTGTGCCAGTTTGTACCAGCAGACCATCCCATCCAATTTAGCCCTGTCGGGCTGATGTTGCTAGCAGTGTTGTTGAAATATCTGATAACAGACAGAAAAAAGTGCACTTCTATTGACAATGATTTTCTGATGCCTTTTTTTTTAAGTGGCACTGAATTTATTACGGCTGCCACCACAACAGGTACTTGGCGTGCTTGTGTGCTCTGAGGGAAGTGGTGGCTGACAAAACTTCACTACTGTGGCTAACTGTGGACTGGAGCAGAGCACACTGCTGAAGAGATGCAGTGGGTCTGAAAACACCCTGCCTTCTCCCTCTCCTACAGTCTTCTCCTAGTCCTCGTGTTATTTTGGGGGTGATTCAGAATTTCCCAAACCCCTCACCAAAGCTCTGTCTAAAAAGCCACTTTCACATCATATTCTTCACAGCATAAAAATGAAAACTCTCCTAAACCATGTGATAATAGGGGCAATTATTTCCTTGGGGCATAATAGTAATTATTAATGGTTAAACCCTCTCAGCTTTGGACAAGCTGAGCACTGGTATCAATTTCTGTTCCTTTCCCACTGCATCTACTAGTTTTGTTCGGGGGAGCTATAACATGCTGTGGCAGAGTGAAAAATCAACAGGGGCTTTTTTTTACCCCTTCCTTCCTGTTTTTCAATATGGTTAAAGTTATCTTCCCCAAACACACAACATAGTACTATTGGCTGACTCAGCCATAACTGACTGCAGAAAGCTGTTAGAAAACTTTTAATCCTTTAGATTTCAAAGTTCTGTCAAAAGCATTCAGTGTAATTAAAGTTGCTGCATTTTTGTGTAACAACTAGGAGCCTGTTTTGTGTATTTCATGAACATGCAATATTGCCTCTCATCTTCCTCTCCTTTTAGTGTACAAATACTGTTTTATTGACTGAGAGGTAGCAAAATATTATCTAAACTTTAACTTCTGTCCGCCAGTGTCTTCCTGTACAAGGGTAAAGTTTATTCTGAAGTCATGCTGACTTCAATAATGTTTATTTGCCTGGGCAAAAAGCACCCAGGTCAGTAAGGGTGATCAGGACTATGTCCTTGGGTTGCAGCCTCTTTACATCTTCTGGAATGATATACTGCAGGATCAGGAGTAGACATTTAACTATTTACCTTTTTTTAATTTTTTCCACAGTCCTGGCAAAGTAATAGGACTTGTTTTCCTTTGGCATATTGGAAAAAGTTAAGGTCCACCCATAATTTGCCAGTGCTGACTTTTCCACATCTGCTGCACTAAAAGAAAGGATTTTGGCTTTATGTAGTGCTTTTCTTCTGCTCTCTTCACAAAATGTTAACAAATAAATTAAGTACAGTGGCTCTCAAGGTGAAGAGGAAGACACTGTGTACTTAACATTGTTTACACTCATTAGGATGTTGCAGGCTCTTTCATTTAACAGGGGAGATTTGGATGACAAGCAGCACCCTCTTGTAACAAAATCAGTAATTATTGGCCTTCATGTTGCTTCCCGCTGTGGGCTTCTTTGTCTAGTGCCACAGAGATCACATACTCAGGAGTGTTGTGTGCCTAAGTGAGACACCCAGCCTCACTCTCCTTTCACATGGGCAACCTAAATCCAGAGGAAAAGAGAAAGTGAAGCCTTTTCTGTTTCTTACCCTAAATAATGCTATAATGAATGAGCTGCACTACCTTCTTTACTGCCCTTAAGCCAGGCTGGACTCCTCCCTGGGCTTGGAACTGGACCTGGAGATGAGGACAGCACATCTCCACCCCACAGAGGATCTCTGGCATCAGCTCCAGGTCTCTCTGGCATCCCTCTGAATCTCTGCCCTGTTCCACGGGCTGCCAGTGGGCCAGGCCAGAGCTGCTGAGCTGGAATGCCTGCCTGGGACACAACAGGCATGGGGGAGCAACAGCTTGTTATTTTTCTTTCTATCACACTAACAAGCATCCCTTTCCTGCCTTCATGCAGGATGATCCTCAGCAGTGCCAAGAGCTTCCCATTCTATAAATACTCTGTTGTCAAAGCTGCCTGAACAAGTCTAAATTGTCAGCTGAAAAGAGCCATTCCTGCATCCACGATGCCACATATTAGCACAGATTTGGAAGCCTCTCTTGCTTAGAATGCTTTCATCAGCACCAAACTCTGCATCTGTGTTAAGGCCCCATCCTGTGACACTTCTCATCACAGCCACCACTGCTCTAAAACTTTCAGCATAAGTTGTTGTCAAGCAGGAAGAGAACACATACATTTCTCTTTGGCCCACAGACTTCTTTGTCAGATTCAGTAATGCCAGCTTACAATGCCAGCAGTGTCAGTAAAACCTGCATTTCTTTCCCTGGACCACCATAATACATTGCATCAGTGCCCCCTCCAATGTTCATTCTGCAGTGGAGTGTCCCCAGTAAATATTACAGAGTGATTCAAAAGCCTAAAAAATGTCCTTTAGGACTTCCCTATACATATAATTCCTGGCATGCTTTTTATGTCTCAGTATGGTCCCCAAACTAAAGGACAGATGACATCATGGAGTGGAATATGTGGTAGCTTTATATTTGGTGATCTTAATCACAACCACTTTAAATATCTTGAGCAGCATATAAGGACGATGTTTATAAGGGAGGTGCAGTCCTCTAACTCTGAGAGCACATTTACCTCACTACACATCCTATTTGGATGTCCTGTAATGGCAGTGAAGCCCTGGTGGAAAAGGTCAGCAAATAACTGCACAGCTCAAAAAATTCACACATTATAATCCAGCGCTTCAACTTCCCTCTTCCTCATGCTGTGCATTATTCATTGCCAGACAGGAGCATTTTCAGCTCTCTGCCTCCTGTTCTCAAATCAAGAAAAACAGACTCCCTTTTAATTAATTAAACTTGGTTCCTGTGATGCTGAACATTTCACATTTTATCAGAGAGTTTATATTTATAGACATTAATTTTCTTAGGAAGAAACCTTTAAACTAAAATCAATGCATTGCTCATGCAAGAAACACAGTAAAGTCTATTTGGACAGTGGGGTGTTTTTGTCTGCAGCCCACACATCTTTCCAGCTGGGAAACATCATTTGGATGCTGAAGAATCTAGAAGGTTTGGTTAGTTAGGAGTGGGGAGAGAGAGGAAGGGAAAGCCTCTGCAGAAAGAGGCTGGGGATCCTGGTCAATGCCAAGTTGAACATGAGCCTGCAGTGCCCTGGCAGCCAGGAAGGCCAACCCTGTCCTGGGGTGCATCAGGCACAGCATCACAGCCGGGCAAGGGAGGGGATTGTCCTGCTCTGCTCTGCTCTGGGGCAGCCTCACCTCAAGTGCTGGGGGCAGTTTCTGGGTGCCACAACATAAAAAACACATTGAGCTGCTAGTGAGTGTCCAAAGGAGGGTAACAAGTATGGTGAAGGGCCTTGGGGTGAAGCCGTGTGAGGAGTGGCTGAGGTGACTTGGTCTGTTCAGCCTGGAGAAGGGGACACTGAGGGGAGACCTCACTGCATTTACAGTTTCCTTGGGAGGTGAAGAGGAGGGGCAGGCGCTGATCTCTTCTCTGTGGTGACAGTGACAGGACCCAAGAGAATGGCCTTGGTACTTGGTGACTGGGCAATGGAACAGGCTCCCTAGGAAAGCTGTCACAGCACCAGCCTGAGACAGTTCAAAAAATGTTTGGAAAAGACTCTCAGGTACATTGTGTGACTCTTCATATGTCCTGTGTAGGGTAAGGAGTTGGTCTCTGATGATCCTTCTGGATTCCTTCCCGCCCAGAATATTCTATGATTCTATGATCTACAGCCTGACCTGCCAGCCTGCCCTCAGGGCCTGGCATGGTTAT
>NW_005054403.1:2790281-2831209 GCF_000277835.1 Geospiza fortis | reverse complement strand
AGATTGCATTGCCCAGCTTCTTGACTTCAGCTGTAACAAATTCCTCTAATTCCCCACTCCACAGGTGACATCTATCCCCATGCCAGCAGCTCTGCCAGGGCTCTGAATGTGGCAGAGGTGGGGAGGTGGGACTGGGGCATGAGGCCAGGGCCACTGGGATTGGGCAGGGCCCAGGCTCAGGGTGGCATTCCCTGAAATGTGTCACTCAGTGCAAGATCCCTGCTCCCGTGGTGCCATTGGGGTCTGGCATGGCCTTGAAGGGCTGCTCTCAGTTCACCACCTTCTTCAGTGATCTCTTCTCTGCCTGAGGTCCCCTCACAAGCACATGCAGCTGAGCCACCCCTGAACTATGCCATGTCCACAGAAACTAAAAGGAAACAAAAGAAAAACTCTGACATCAACCTCTGTGTTTATGAAACACCAGCTTGTTTTCACTTTGTCATGCATCACACTCCTGCCCCTCAGTTTGGTTGTCTTTAAATATAAGTAGTGGTTTCTCTGAGTTCATGCTAATATAGCTTAAAATATCTCTGTGGAAAGAATTTGGATGATTTTTCCATCTACAGACAAGGTCTTAGGCTAGCTCTGATTTTTGTTTTTATGTTTTCTCTTTGACTGCATAACAAAGCTTTATGTTACAAGATTAATCATTCTATCTCCTTGTGTTAGCCTTTCTTATCCAGATTAAATAAAATACTGTGTGATTAGGGATTGCTTTATTTTATAGAAATTACTTTTCAGTTATACTGTGTAGCCTCTAACTTGGGATATTTCAGTACTTTGGTATTTAGACATGCTGAATGGTGTGATGACAGAATGAGAGGAAATGGTCTCAGGTTGCACCAGGGCAAGGTTTAGATTGGATATGGGAACAATTTCTTCACTGAAAGGGTGGTCAAGTATTGAAATAGGTTGCCTAGGGAAGTGGTGGAATCACCATGCCTGGAAGTGATCAAAAGGCACTTGGATGTGGTGCTTAAGAACATAGTTTAGCTGTGAACAAGGTTGTGGTGGGTTATCAGATGGACTCAGTGGTCTTAAAGATCTTTTCTAGCCTTATTTCTTCTATGATGATGATGATGATAATTCTTCTCTATGATGTTTCCTATGGGAAGATGAAGATGAGAGAGACAAACTAAAAATCTTAAAGGAGTATTGGGAGATATTTAAAGTATAATCACAGAAGAAACAAAATAGAAATTATTTCCAGTAGCATTGCTTAATCCTGGAAATTTTAAAGACGTCTGGCACAATTGGAACTAACCATTTGCTTAATTAGGATTTCTTTAGTGACATCATGGTACCATAACATAGGAAAAACAGTATACAATTTTCAATGATGATGCATCTGATTAATTTGGTGCAGACTTTTTAAACACTCTCAGTAGGTAATGATTTCTTTCAAGTCACTAAATTTTTTCATAGCTTTCTAAATCATAATGTATTACCTCAGATACAGTTCCATGGCATTGTGAAGGAATGGGAGCATATTGGGTATAGTACCTTGAGATTATTAAAAACACAGTTCCATTGTTTTCCAAATGTGATTGAAAAGGGTATTTCTTTACTTCAGAATAAATTTAGTCTCACCTGTCTTTTGCCTCTGCCTACTACTACTTTTCTGAGACACAAAATGAATTTTTGAGATGTTTTTGAGATGAAAAAGAAATGAGCTTTATATTCAGGTCAGCGTTGCGGTCAGGGAAAAACTGTCCTGAGATTATTATTTTTCCATAATTGCCTTTTGCTTGGTTGTTTTTGAACAGCTTTCCTCCCAGCTCCCTCTTATTCAGGATGCTTGAGGTGGAAAAAGGTCCCTTAAATTCAATATATGGAGTGCACCCTGCGTCATCTCATTCTCCCGAGTGTGAATAGCTGGAGTCTGAGGAGGGATTCATCCCAGCTGCCTTGCACTGCCTTGCATCCATTATCACTCCTGGCTGGTGTGTTTGGTGTGAGGGGAGCTGCAGGAGGCTGGGCAGTGCCTGCTGCCTGCTGTGAAGCTCCAGGCAGTTAGTGTGCACTGGGAATGGGATGCATTCCTGGGTCAGTGACCCCTAATGCACCCAGGGCAGAAGCACATCTCCTGTGAGGCTGTGTAAAGGCAGCGATTTCTTTTACCTGGGTCTGTGGATCCCTGGAGGTGTGTGAAAAATTGTGGAGGAATGTGTAAATTCAAAGCACACACAGTAATGCCAGTTCCAGGAAATGTGCAGAGCTGCAGTTTCTGGGCAGGTGGAAAATCACTGAAATAGTCTGTGTTTGGAAAAGAGTTTCCCTCACCACCGGTAGACACTTGTAGGATTCTTTTGTAGGAAATTCTTCAGCAGTCCTTCAGCCTGTCTTACCCTTTGAGTATTCCTTGGCAGGCAGATGTGAAAAGGACCAGAAGAAGAGTCTGTGGTAAAGTACAAGTGGAAATACTTGATAAAAATGGAAACTCACATCTTATTGATCCATGCTCTTTCAGGGTACATTTAATGATGTCTGATCATTCAGCTTCAAGAGCATAGCATTTAGAATAAAGCATGTTTTATATTCATTATCATGACAACTCTCCTCCCTCTCCACTTCCCCTGTTGAGGCTTCATGTACTTTGTTTAATAATAGAAATTCTGATAGGTTTTCTAAGAGAACAAAACCTCTGAGAGAACAGTTCAATTCATAGTTACAACTGCTGCCTATGTGTGGTGCTTTTTATTAATTTTTGAGGCAGCAGTCAATTATTGAGTCCTCAGATTTATTTTTTTTTCCTTCTGTGTTGAAGAGCCACTGGAAGGCAGTACATTAAGCATCCCCTCTAACAATAAAGATATCTGAACCTCTCCATCAGAAAGGTTCTGTATCCAATTATTTGCTAGCTCCTTGCAGATATGATTCTATGGAGTAAATGGAAAGCATACTTCAGTCATTCTCTGCACTGATAGTAATTTAATAAAAATAAAAAGCTATTGATTTTTTTGTTAGCTGTGTTAAAAGACCACTGTAATCTTGGCTTCACTCTGCTGTTGGCAGAGCATTTGCCAGCAAGTAGATTTTTTACTTTTCCTGGGGCCCCATTTATTAAATGCTATCTTAATGTGTACAGATTATTAGATTTGTTGAAGTGGGGGAAGATTTATGATACCTTCCTGCTATTTAACTTCTCTTATCCGATTCAGATGTTAGAAGCATTTGCAGAGATTTATCTCCTGTACTTTGTGATTTTTGTTTCTTCCATTCCTTAAGCCAAATGTGCCTTTGAGGTTACTGAGCCAGCACTTACTGGGCAGCAGCTACTTTTGACAGAGATAAAAAATAACATTCTATTTGCTGACTCTTATTGAAGTAACCACTCTGGGATGACAGAGGAATGTTACTTAAGCTGTTCAGTAAACCTCAGGTTGAATAAGGAGTTAAATCAGTAAAGCTGGACTCATGTCACATAATTTATTTGTCTAAAAGACTTGGTCTGCTCTAAACTAAACTGCTCAGGGATATGCCTTCTCAAAAACTTTTTATATAATCTATTCCCTTTAGAAGTTTGGATTTATCTGCATTGGCCATAGCTAGAGCCTACACAATTCTCTAATTGAGTGGTGAATTTCAGGTGTTGAAAAATTACTTACACACTTTCATTTCATTTTAGGTGCACTTGTATCTCTCTAAAACAGTGTTTTCTGTTATGCTGAAACATAAAAATTTGAAATCCATTTGTCAAATATGATTGATCCTGATGCAGCCCCAGAACATTTATGCAGGGGCGTGTCTTTGTTCAGGGAAGGGCAAAGAAGATGTTGAAGGGGTCTAGAGGGTAAATTCTATGTGGAGTGGCTGAGGGAGCTGGGGGTGCTCAGCCTGGAGAAAAGGAGGCTTGGAGGGGACCTTGTCTCTCTCTACAACTGTGTGAAAGGAGGCTGCAGCCAGCTGGGGGTCAACCTCTTCTCCTAGGCAAATTAAAGGATAAGAAGACATATACCCAAGCTGCACCAGGGGAGATTCAGGGTGTGCATTAGGAGGAATTTTTTCACAGAAAGGGTTGCCATCCATTGGAATGGACTGCCCAGGGAACGGGTGGAGTCACCATGCCTGGAGGTGTTTAAGGAAAGTCTGACATGGCACTCAGTGCCATTGTATAGTTGACAGGGTGGTGTCCAGTCAAAGCTTGGACTTGATGACTCAAAGGTCTTTTCCAACAGAATTGATTCCATGCTTCTGTGATCTTGACCTCTAAGTCTTTTAAAAATCTAGAGCTGTTGGCTGGGATCAGAGAGTCCATCTTTATTTCCACATGGACTGGTTTTGACTGGAATGGACTTTCTTTTCTTATAGTAGCTAGTAGGGGAGCTATGTTTGGATTTGTGCTGGAAACAGCACAGATAATACAGGGATGTTTTTGTTATGGCTGAGCAGTGTTTACACAGAGTCAGAGCCTTTCTTGCCTGTCACCCCAGCCCACCAGTGAGCAGACTGGGGGTGCACAAGGGTTGGGAGGAGTTACAACCAGGACAGCTGACCCCAGTTGACCCAAGGAATATCCCACTGTATGACATCATACTCATCATACAGACCTGGGGAAAATGGAGGAAGGCAGGGACATTTAGAGTTTTGGTGTTTGTCTTCCCAGATTACCATCACATATGATAGAGCCTGGCTTTCCTGGAGATGGCTGAACACCTGCCTGCCCATGGGAAATGGCAAATTCCTTGTTTTGCAACAAGGGCACTTGCAGACGCATCTCACCACTTAACTCTGCAGAGAGTTTCAAAGAAAGGGAGGGACACACATGGCAGGTTCATATTAGGTACCCAGTCCATCTCAAGGACAGTGCCAATTGACTATTACAATTTTCAGTGCCAGTGACATTGTTCTGAGCAATGCCATTTGTAGTTTTGTTTCAGCTAACACACTAATATCAGGACAGACTCACAGGATATCGTAATCCTTATGCTCAGACCCAGGTGTGTGTGTGATTTTGTGTATACATCCTGATGAGTTAAGGACAGTAGCACATAGCCCTCCTGATGGTTATCACAGAAAGGATGAGGCTGAAAGGGGCCTCTAGAGGTCATCCTGACCAGGACCTCCTCGAGCTGGTTGCCCAGGACCATGTCCAGACTGGTTTTGAATATCATCAAGGTGGGAGGCTTGACAGCTTCTCTGGGCAACTCATGCCAATGCTCAGCCACCATCACAGTGAAAAAGTGCTTCCTGATCTGGAGAGAAAACCTCTTGTGTTTCAGTTTGTGCCCATTGCCTCTGGTCCTGGCACTGGGCACCTCTTTTCTGTCAGTTTGCTTTCTACCTGGGTGGTCCCCAGCATGTACATGAGGCTGTTCCTCAGGTGTAGGCTGAAGAATAACAGATGTGCAATTCTCCTTGTTGAACTTCATGACATGCCCTGAACCCCATCATCTCATGTTTACTCAAAGGCAAGTTTGCCTTTGAGCCTCACATTCCCAACAAGACCCTCACTGGTATGAGGTCCTACACAGTGTTTTTCTTCATTGACTCCTCATTTGGAAGAAAATGATATAAAGAACCTCCTGGATTGCTTTTGTCCTGTCCTGTTGTCCTCTAGAAGATTTGGGGTGATTGAAGTTTCTCTGAGAGCCAGGGCCTGTGAATGTGATGCTAAATGAATGACTTGCTGTAGGCCAGCAATCTGTGACTGTCAGTGTCCTTCCTGACCATATGTTAGGAAGTGGTATAGGCTCTTAAGGAACAGGACACTTATTTCAATTGCCTCATTGTGGTCAGGAAGCATCTGGTCATCTCTAGATGGAAGCTGGCACTGCTATCTTGCTCTTCAGCTGTGGCACAGCAGTGCAGTATTAGAAAGCCTGCTGTGACAATTGCTGTGATGAGTAATGCAAAACTCTATTGTATCTCCTTTGTCCTGAATTGACACCTCCGGCAAGGATCCTAATTCTAGAAGTTTGGCATGGCCAGCATTATCAAGTAATCAAAATCACATCCAGTGTTCAGTGTTCTCTGAGAGAAGCTATGACTACTGTAATTGTGAGAAGCACTTTCTATCTTGCATTTGGAAAATCAGTGATCACACTGTAATTTATGCATGCTGATACTGGGCACACCGTGCATATTAGATCTGTGTGTTTCAGAGTGGGATATTTTCCTTCAGAAATGTGTGAATGTCCTTTCCAAACTGTGTCATCTATAACAGTGACACAAAAGAATCTATCAAACAAAAAGATCTATCTGTCATGGTGCACATGTCCTGTGCTAATCACTGCATCCCAATGAATAGTTCAGGTACAGCCCAGTTCCAGTCAGTTTTCCCTCTTCTCCCAGTGAGGCAGCTGATATGACACACTGCGGGGACCCCAAGACCTGACTGCTATGGGTGCTGCTGGAGATGCCTCACTAAGGTCAGATGAACACACTCAAAAAGGTCCAAAGAGATCAATATCATGTGATCTGACAGTGAAATTATATGACTGCTAGCCATCAGATCAGGTAGGTCTGGGGCTAGAATTTCTGGGGAAGAAAAACAAACATGGGATAAATTTTGTACTTGATGATAAAATAGTGTAATATTTAGCAGATACAGACATTAGAGGTCATAGTCTGGTCCTGCTACTATTGAACACGTACATCATAATAGATATCTTTTTACTTCCTGTTGCATTGCCAGTTTTCAGGAAGAAAAACAGAGAAGGCTTTCACAACCTTGTATAACAATGGTCAAATTATGAATTTCCTACAAAGTTCAGTCAAAAGCCCATCACTTTTTGTAAAAAGCTTTCCTCTTATTATCTCTAAAAGTACATTAGAAAATAGTAAGAGTTGGAGAGAACATTTCCTACAGTGTTTTAAATAGGAAGTGAAGTGTTCTTTTAATTCTTCTACATCTGCTAGCTGTTTACTTCACTGAAGCAGGGTATAGTTTTTATGAATGATGACATATAACCCATTTTCTAAAAATACTTTGGATTTTCCATATAATTTCAGTGCCCCTGGGTAACTGATAGGAAGAAATGGTATAACAGCCTTTTATGTTTTTTTGCTTTCTACTGGGGTAGATGCTGTTAGATCTGTCAACTGATAATGAGGAATATACCTTCCATCAGCCTATAACTGTGAAAAGAAAACCTTCCCAATTACTGTTCAAATTCACTGCCTTCCTTGGCTTTAACCTAATTTCCTTAGTACTCAGGTTTTTTTCCTGGTGCACAGTGTATTTTTTTAGCACATTCCCAGCTAGGAGGGAGTGCTTGTGCCCCACCTTGTTTTCCTTTGTTCAGTGTTTTTCTCAACAATTTGCCTCTGATTGCAGCCAGTAATCAGCCAGCAGCATCCTGCTTTGGTCCATTCCTGTACTGCTTTCATTGCTTATATCTGTAGTGTTGCAAAAGGACTTCTAGAATAAAAAAGTGACATTATTCAGGTTTTTTCAAGTTCTACTCAATAGCTGTTAGCAGTCGCTAGGATAGTTTGATACTTGAGCACTTATGACCCAAAAGTAAATTTGGGTATAATGCTGATTTTGATAACCAATCACCAAAATAATGAAAATATGTAATTAAAATGCTTAGTTTCTCTAGAAAATCTCATTTTTTTAAATTTAAAAATTTATTATTTTCCGATGAACATAATTTTTCACTGTTAATGAAACTGCTTGTGTGCACTTCATACCTTTCTCTTCAGAGTGGGTAGACAGCAGCAGAGACAGATCTGATGAGATTCTTACTTTAGATCTACCTTACTTTGTAGCTCAGAAATGCAGTTAACTAAATCTAAGGAAGCCCTCCACAGCTCCCATCAAAGTCTTTGGTGAGAAATAAGCGTTTCTGGAACATGAGTCATCTGGTTTATTTTAGACTGCTCCTTCGGGGATGACGTGAATCACACCTAAGTGGCTCCTTCTCTGAGCTGATTATAAAAGACACTGGTGGTGACCAGGTCAGTCAAATCCCATCTCTCCTGTCAACATTGTGCATCATGGGTGATTGATGTGATTACAATTCACACTGACTCAGCATCTGAACTTGACATTTGATTGTTGGTGTCTGAAATCATAAAATCATAGCATCTTAGAGTCATTGAGGTTGGGAAAGGCCTCCAAGATCATCAAGTCCAACCTTTGACTGAACACCACCATGCCAACAAAACCATAGCACTAAATGCTACATCCAGCTGCTTCTTGAGCACCTCTAGGGGTGGTGACTCCACCACGTCCCTGCACAGCCCATTCTAATGCTTGGCAACCTTTTCAGTATAGAAATTCTTCCTGATGTCCCGCTGGAACCTTCCCTGGTACAGCTTGAGGCCATTTCCTCTCATCCTCTCACTTGGCTGCCTGGGAGAAGAGGCTGACCCCCACCTGGCTACAATGCCCTTTTGGGAAGTTGCAGAGAGGGATGAGGTCTCCCCATATACTCTTTTTCTCCAGGCTGAACAACACCAGCTCCTTCAGCTGCTCCTCATATTGTTTAGTCTCCAGACCCTCCACCAGCCCTGTTGCCCTTCTCTGGACATACTACAGCACCTCAATGTTTTTCTTGAAATGAGGGACCCAGAACTGAACATAGGATTTGAGGTACAGCCTCACCCATGCTGAGAACAGCAGGACAATCACTGCCCTAATCCTGCTGGTCACATCATTCCTGGTAGGGAATTCCCTTTGCCTTCCTGGCCACCTGGCCACTGCTGACTCATTTTCAAGTCCTTTTCCACTGGGCCACTCTCCAGCCACTCTTCCCCCAGCCTGTAGCACTGCATGGGACTGTTGTGACCCAGGTGTAGGACCTGGCACTTCACCTTATTGAATCTCATACAATTGGCCTCAGCCCTTTCATCCAGCCTGTCCAGATTCCCCTGCAGATCCTTCCTGCCCTCCAGCAGATCAACACTACCACCCAGCTTGTAGTCTGGGAACTTGCTGAGGGTGCACTTGAAGTCCTCATCCGGATCAGTGATAAAAATATTAAACACGACTGAAATGAAAGAGCAGAAAAATTTTTGTCTACACAGACGAGACAATCATCTCTTGTATATGGGCAATTATATTTTTAAACATAATGGAAGAAATTATGTTAAACAAAAATATAAACAAACAAATGGGGTAATTGTATCTAATTAAAATTATGAGCTCCTTTTGGTATCTTAGGCAGCTATACATTCTTCAGGGATCATAGAGAACTGCAAATAATAGTTAGCTTGATGATTGACTCATCTATAGAGTTTGTTAGAATTGTAAATGCAATGAATGCTTTCCCTTAAAAAGCATCAGAGAATCTTTGACAGATACAGTGAAAAAAAGGGGTATTGATGAGGGTGCTGGATGGGGATGATAAGAAAAAGGACACTTCCTTCTTGCGATAAGAAAAAGGACACTTCCTTCTTGCCCCAAGGTGAGGTTTGAACTCTGGAAGATATTCCTGGTAAAGTCTGATACATAAAGTCCTGAAACAATCTTGTATGGCTTTTTTTTTTTTTCCCAGTGGTATTTAATGGCTGCTTGAGTTTCTAGAAATCAAGCAGATGGAAAATGCCTGCAGTTCACCTGCTGTTTTAAAGCAGCAATAGAGGTAAGAGTGAATTATATTTTCTTTAGTACAGATAATTCAGAAAGTTTTACCTGCCTCTGGTGTTGAAAGAAAACATGTAATTGGCACTTCTGTGAAGGAAAATAGATGTGTGCAATCTGGAGTCTTTTTTTTGTTTTGTTTTGAGGGCAAACCATAAGTGGAGGGAGTGGAGGGAATCTTCCAAATCTTGTGTGAGTACCAGTAGCTCAGAGACTGTTGTGACAGCCTTCTGCAAACACAAAGACTGTATCACAGAGACAATTCACATTACAGACGACATAAGCTTTGTCTCAAAATACTTGAAGAATCTTCTGGAAGCAGAGCAGTACCAAATATAGAGGGTTTACTACAAAATCTCCTAGGCACTAAAATACTGCTCTGTTTTCCCTAACAAATTAATCTCTACATATAGTGAGGTTGTAGATGTGTCAAATTCATTTGGAAAAGGACTTGTACCAGTAAAAGTGCCTGCAGTTGTTCCACGTGGATATAAGTTCCTGCTCTGGTCTTGCTGTCTTCAGTGATGAGAGTTCAAAACACTTCATAGGATCTTAAACCCTCCCACTCCAGACAAAATATTTGTCTTCTCAAAATAGCCCTGGTTGGAAGATTAAAAATACCTAAATCTTATTCCCCCTGGAATATTAATACTCTCTTGTCTCCATATAATTTCCATTGCCTCCATTTCCTCCTCCACAATTAAATTTTCATTAATTTCTTCAAAGAGAAGACTTAAAAAAGACACTATAGGTACTCTCTGGACTTTGATTTTTTAATCTTTTTACTACTTCTTTCCGTTCACAGGTACAAATCTCTCATATTTTTTTCTCCATTTTGTTATCTCCCAGTGTCTTCAGATGCCTTTCTTGTGCTGTTAGCTGAGAGAATTTCCCCATATTCCACACTTCAGATACCCACCCACAGCCCTCACCTACCATTCTAACCCCTTTCCAGCCTTCCTTTTCTTCCATTCCTAAGCTTGTTACTACTCTAAAATCTTTTCTTCATCCCATCTCCAGTCTCTCCTCTACCCCTGACATATCTCTAAAACCTCTCTCACCAAGGCCTTTGATGATGGCAGCTGCATCTCAGATCCAGAGTCAGCTTATCTTTTTCAAGCTGTCAGACTCATGCAGCATGTTTAACCAGGCTTTTCCCTTAATTCTTGCCCCTTCCCCTATCCTCTCTGGACTTCTTTCATACTCTCTAATCATGTTTTTTGGAAACAATTCCTTTAACATTCTCTGGATTTTCAGCAGCTCTTTTATGACCCTATCAGCATGTGCTGTCTTTGAATAATTGAATCAGAAAACAAACTTAGCTCTGGTCCCTAAGAAGACAGACAAACAGATTTTCTCTTATACTAAATCCTGGTTTCTCTCTTTGGTACTCCCTTCTGAGTGTTCAGTGATACACTTTACTTACCTGTGACTAAAGTCATCCTCTCAGGGCCACTTGGCAGAGATAGGTCCTGTTTGTTCAGTCTTTAGTCAGTGGGGTTATGGCAGATGACCAGAATGCTGCAGCAGTATGACAGTTCAAATAACAACTGTAGAGTTGAACTAGATGGAAACAAATCAATATTGAAATTAATGGTGCATTACCTGTGAGAACGCTTACATAAAGAATATTTATTGGCATTAAAAAATCTGCATTTGAGTCTATTGTTCCATCTAGTTGAGCCAATGTCTTTGATACTTTCAAAACCAATATGTTTTGGCGATGTTGAATGAAAACATTTTATGTAAATATTGATCAATGGTATCAGATGACATGCATGGTAATTTTTGAATACAATTTGGAAACTAAACCATTGCCAATAATTTGCTTTCATTTGGTTTTGCCAATCTTCTGAAGAATTAGAAGGTCTCTACATGTAAAATGGAAATATATCATAGGGATATGGAGTCAAGGTGATTCAACAAGGATCTGACTGTTCCTTTAGAATTACGATATTAATAAAGTAATAAATACTCTATTCCCATCTTAATTTTAACACTAAATTTGAAAGCAGGGTACCAATAAATAGTAATGGCTTGTAAAAAAGTGTTTAGGTCCAACTAAATTTCCATCTAGCTTTTCATTCAAAAATCAATAATGTGAAAACATTTGCACACAATCAAGTAATTGTGAGGGGATAAAATAGTCTATGAGCTTGCAGTGATCATATTGGATAAACCATGGCCTTATCTCTCTTTATATTGATTCTTCCTCCTTTAATTTACTTTATACTCCATGGAAATCTTCTCATCTAGGCACCTGTGTTTTCTTAAGAAGTTACAATCAAGGCTGACAAGTTTATGTCCATTTTCACTCATGCATGAAAGTACTGAAGGAAGATATGCATTTTTCTGTCTTATTCTTCTGCAAGGCTTCATTATTCACCATGTAAGACAGCTTTTCTTTGATGTTTCATCTGTAGAAAAATAACAAGTTTATCTTCATTGCCACCTTTTTATTTCCAATGAATGTTGAAAATAGTTTAGTGAAGCAGTCTTCCAAGCTGATGGTTTGAAATCAGAACCATAGAATCCTTTAGATCCTAAAAAGACCTCTTAGATAATACATTCTATCCACTAACCTAGCACTGGCTGCCAAGTCCACCACTGAACTATGTTCTCAGTGCAACATCTACCATTCTTCTAAATAGCTCCAGGAATGGTGACTCAACCACTGCCCTGGACAGCCTGTTCTGGTGCTTGATACCCCTTTCAGTGAAAACATTTTTCCCAGTATCCAATCTGAACTTCTCCTGGTACAACTTGAGGTAGTTTTCTCTTGTTCTGTCGCTTGTTACCTGAAACCAACCATCATCTGCCTATTACTTCCTTTCAGGGAGTTGTAGAGAGTGCTAAGGTCTCACCCTGAGCTTCCTTTTCTCCACAGGCTAAACACCCCCAGCTCCCTCAGCCACTCACTCCAGACCCGGCTCCAGACCTTTCACTAGCTCTATTGCTCTTCTCTGGACTCGCTCCAGCACCTCAATGTCTTTCTTGTCGTGAGGGGTCCAGAACTGAGCACAGAGTTTGAGTTGATGTCTCACCAGTGCTGAGCACAGGAGGACAACCACTTCCCTGGTCCTGCTGGCCACAGTATTGCTGATCCAGGATGCCAGTGGCCTTCTTGGCCACATGGCCACACACTAGTTCATGTTCAGCCACTTGTCAACCAGGACCATCAGGTCATTTTTTTGCTGAGCAACTTTCCAGCCACTCTTCCTCCTGCCTGAAGTGTTGCCTGGGGTTGTTGGAACCCAAGTGCAGGACTTGGCCCATTGATCCAGGCTGTCCACATCCCTCTGCAGAGCCTTCCTACCCTACAGCAGATCAGCATTCCCCCATAACCTGGTGTCTGCAAAATGGTTGAGAGGTCTCTCAATCCCTCACCCAGATAATTGATAAAGACTTTGATTATGACTGTATCTAACACTGAGCCCTGGACAACACCACTTGTGGCTGGCCTCTGACTGGATGTAGTTCCATTCATGCCTCTCTCGGGCCCAGCTGTCCTGCCAGGTTTTTACCCAGGCAATAACACACCCTTCCACACCACTGGAAGGCAGTTTCTCCTTGGGAATGCTGTGGGAAACTGTGTCAAAGGTTTTTCTAAATTCCAGATAGGCAACACATGTAGACTTTCTCTCATGCACTAAGTGGGTCACTTTGTCATAGAAGATCAGATTTCTTATTGATTGGGTCTGATCACCTGATCATCCTATTAAACTGCTTATTCATTAAAAACATAATAAACCCATTTGATAGCTAATGCTTTGTCTGGTTACTAATGCTGGATATAAAAGAAAGTGGCACTTATGATTACTTGCCTGTCTCAAACTAGTTTCAGTAACACACCATATTTCATGTCACTCAGTGGTGTAAACTGTTATTGTCCTTTGAGGCACAGAATACCCTTGTTCCTCTGATTCAAAGCATGTGGAAGCCTTTACCTGTGAGAATCTAATAAATGACATTTTAAAAAAAATCTATATTTTTAAATTAACTTGATATCGTAATTCACTTCTGTATTCGGGGAAAAACCCAGTTATTTGTATTAAAATTGCTGGGCCAATGATTTCAGGGCCAAAATTTCAGCTAGACTAAATTATGGTGGTTTGAAAGAACTATGGAGATACTTACCATTTGAAGGTATAGATTTTGGCTTCCATCTCACAGTCATTGTCTTCTGTGGGCTTCCTGAAATGCATGTTAAGCAAGAACTGGTGAGAAATGAAAGCCCTCAGATAATCTTACATCTGTGCATACAGGGCTCTCCGTGGGGTAATTTAGTGTCTGTAGCAAATACAATCTTTAGTCCAATAATGTCAAACAATTCAATTAATATTGACAAGATAGGCAAATCTTGTAAAATTTTACATATCTGTGGCATGATCTTTCACAATGCTAATGTTAACCAGTTGTAGACTATCTGAAGGTCTGAATGCTCATGTAACATTTAGGCAGAAATTTACAATAAATCTGCTACGTTTATAAATTTTGAGCATCATGTGTTTCTGAAGTTTCTGTGCTTTCCAGGGAGCTGTGTTCTGATCAGTTTGTTGGAGTGATTTAAAGCAGTGCCCCAGTTTAAAGCTGCAAGGCACAGAAGAAACACCTTTTCAGTATTTTGCTCTTGTCTTGAACCACCAGTTATCTCTCAAGGTCCTAAATATACAACAATTTTCTTGTGAAATTGGGCAAAATCATAGCAGAATCATCAGACCTCAGATAGCCTTTTTTTTTTTGTTGTTTTGTTTTTGTTTTTGTTTTTGTTTTTTTTTTGTTTTTTTTTAATCTGGTGGTGATATTTTGAAGAGCTGGTCACCATAGCAACAAAATAGGTTTTACAGGCTGCAAACAGTTCAAGAGCCTGTTGAACTGACAAAATGGCATGGTGCAGACAAAATAGAAAAATGAGTTGTGTGTCTTATGGGACTGCTGCAGGAATGGATGAGCTCTTTCTATTTGAGAAAATTTTGACCTTGAATAAGATTTTTTTCCCTAATGTGAGTATAAAGTGTGTCTAAACACTAAAAAAAATGGAAATGGCATTGTAGATGGTGAGATCTAGTTGGACCATGGATGTATTTGAGTTGCCAAGAGGATATGTCCAAACCATGGGCTGGGGGTGTGCAAGAGGGTCAGCACAAGGACAGGTTTCTGTCCCCCCTGGCAGTAGCACTGCAAGCAGGGTGCCTTGGGGCACCTGGGCTGTACTGGTGAGCTCTGTATGACAGAGCACCCTGAGCATGGCACAAGGTACAATCCTAGAGCCAGGAGAGGGGCACTGTGGCAGCCCTGAGGTCCTCAGTAGCTGGAGTGGGGGATCAGGAACCCAGGACAGCCACAGCCACAGCTCCTGAAAGGCTGAGTTAAGGGCATCCAGCACCTCTTGTGCCCCTTGGCTGGCTGTTACTGGAGGAGCTGGATACAATCTTTTTTTTTCTACAATACATTCAACTGTGTTATGAATGTAGGTGATCAATTAAAAACCTGCCTCCTTGAGTGAACATGATCCTGGGATTTTCTGGTCTGCGAGTCTCTGTGATTGCTTTTTTTACTTGACTGTCAGTATTTCAGGGAAGGTCATAAGTCTAGCTATACTTTTTTCCAATTCTTTGTCCTGACTTATATTATTTTTTCTAATCTCCTAACTAAAATCCAGTACTTTCACCATATTTCTCTTTTTCCTTTTGGGGTGTTAACTCCTTCTTTCTGATTCTGGCTGCCAGTGAAGGTTGTCCTGGGAGTACAGAGGATGGTTCAAGTGCTAGTTTGCTGTGTTAAGCTCCAGAGAATTAGTTTGTGGTAAATGTAGTGTTGCTTTAATAAAAATCTGTTGAGTCCATTGCTTTAATCCCCATAGCAAAACTTCCTTTCTTTTATTCTATATCTCAGGTTTAAGATTGCATCCACTTCTAGAGTGCAGAAACCTAAAGGGAGGTTGAGGTGCAAGGAAATTCTTATCATACCTGTATAATCAACTGATCTTTGATTAATCCTTAAATGAGATTTTCTCAAGTCCACTCTTCCTCTGTACTCAACTGTACTTGGAAGCATTCATGGAGATCAGGTTTAGATTGAGTTCTGAAATATTCTTTAGGGGAAGAGACTGTCTCACCCAATTCTTGTTCCCATGTGATAAGTAGACAAGACCTGGTCTAGTTGAAGAGCTGACAGTTTGGGTTACCAGCAGGTATTCTGGGCTCAGCTCACCTTCAGCCTGTTAGGGATGCAGTAGATCCAAGTTCAAGTTGAACAGTACCCAGTAGCCTGGAAAGTGGCCAGGCAATGTGACTGGCATGCTTACATATATTCCTGGAGCTGTTGTTTCCATTTCATGGCAGATGGAGCTGGGATTTTTCAATTTCCTGTAAGGGAGAAGTATCTGGGGCCAGAAGTAAAAGCCTAGTGATTTCCAGCATTTTGTAACAAAGATAAACCCTGCAGTACACAAGCCAAAACAGAGGTATCCAGGCAAAGAATTGACCACTTATTATCACATTTCTATCATTTAATTACTTGAAAGCAAGAAGGAAGTGCAGGAGAAAAGAAAAAGCAAGGATGGATGTCATTCAAACATCGCTAAGAAATTCTGATCTAAGATGGTAGTTAGAAAAGTACTTAAAGTTAGGGGAATACAGAGTCTTAATCCAACCATTTCCTCTTGAGTTCTTAGATTCAGCAGTTTATTTAAGTAGGAGATTGAAACAATCTGTTTTTGTTCTTGTGTGTGTATAGCTTCATATTTGGAGTTAGTCAGATAGCAGAAAATTGTTGACAGGTAACTCAGTCACTAAATTATGGAACAAAAGCATTTTAAGCACACAGATTATATTATAGAAATGGTTAAAAATACCTTTCCATCCCATCATATGCTTATGTGCGTGTATAGAGATATATCTACACACCCGCACCCACACCCACACCCACACACCCCCCCTTCAGGTAGCTTTGCTTGAATTCATCACCAAGTTCCTCAAGCCAAGTGACTCTGTGTCCATAAAGCCTCCAAAGGTGCTCAGGAACTTTCCTTTTCTCCCTGTATCCCGAGGCCTGTGCTTCCCCAATGATGCATCTCCATTCCAATCTTCAGAAAAGAGTGTACTTAGAGGTTTGCTAAAGCTTGAAAAAAATTGAGCTCGGGCACAAACTCAAGACTCATATTATCAACATGACATGGTAGCAAATGAACTATATGCAAATAAGTCCCTGTTGCACCACAATTCTTTCATGCTATTCTACTCCTTTATCTTCAACTCTGTCTGCAATAACTTTTCAGCAGCCTTACCTCAAGCACCCTGCTCCTTACAGAAACTGGTGTTCTGACAAATCAATTACCTGTCACCTATTGATACTCAGTTCTTGAGGTCACGACAGATGCCTGCAAGCACACACAGAGTGTGAGAGGGCATAAACAAGAGGTGGGTGGTACCAGTCATCAACAGGGCAATGCATCTCTCTGGTCTGTGCCAGCAGATGGATCATTCATTGCTACCTGCAGAAACGTCTACAAAACTGTGTGGAGCAAACTGAGGGTATAACAACATGAATGAAGGCAGCAGTCCTAGAGGGACAAATGTATTATCAGATTTTTTTTAAAATATAAAAAACCAGATGGCTATCGTTATCTCATTTTTAATACATTGCAAACATTTTGCTTTCAACTTGTTCTTACTCCTCTCTCAGTAGAAATGACTCCTCTGACTCCAACTGGCAGTACAAATCACCTCACTCAACTTTGAACCCATAACAGCTAGATATGAAGTTTAAGCTGGCTGAAGATCAGGCTTGGCTGATATGGACACACTAAGTACATCTGCAGAGGAAGCCTAATTTTGCCTTTTCTGGATACCTATCTTAAAAAGGGATGGATTGCTATCCATCCATATTGAATCATCACTGCTCAATATATAGGGAATTTAAGCTTTGGCTTAAGGTGATATGACTAAGTTTTAGAGGGCTGATTACAGAGAAGAGGAACCCTGACCTAATAACCAATATAAAGTCTCCCATGCATTGCTGTTCTTAAATATAGATCACAGTTGGTAAGGGCAGAGCTTATCTGTTCTGTGTCTTTGAAAAAGGATGTGGTTATCTTATTCATTTTGAGAATCCAAAAGTGTTCCTGTCCTGGAGGTGGTGGTCCATTATGATCCTTGTGAGAAAGGCACTCAGACTCCATAAAGCATCATTTAAAATAATATTTATTGGCACTAACACTGGAGGATAAAGTAGTATTGATAATCTTACATCCTTTTAGGTGCCAGAAACCACAGTTTGTGCAGTTGAAGGGGCCTCTGATCCACGAGGTGCAGACCTTGTCTGTGGAAGAGGCTGGTCCATTTTGACCATTTGAGCTATTATAGAATTTTCCTATCCAAAAATGGCTACTGTCAAACTTAGGGATTTCTTGCTATACTTTTAGAGAAAGATGGGGTCAGGCTGATGGCCTAATCCCTGGTACCAAGTGGGAGCTGCCTGCAGGCTCCTCTGTTAGAGCAAACTGGCTGAGTTTATCCTGTGTCCAAGACCTTTGTGTGGTACAAGACTCCCTGAAGGCCAGGCTGGGCTTGCAGAACAGCATTGCACAGCACAGCAGGGGCCTGACTGCTCAGGTTAACTGCTGTGGGGATTGCTGTCTCCTCAGTGTACAGTGCTCTTCACTCAGGACCACTGTAATATCTCCAGAATAGCTGCAGAGCTCATACAAGCAGTATCTGGTTTTTGGGGAAGCTTGTTAACCATGCATGTAAGTTACTTTGGGACATTTCTGCTAAATGTCCTTGTTCCCCTACTGAATGTCCTGGGCTTTTTACTCAACAGCTGCTCTTCTGCAACAAACTGGTGCACACTAAACTTTGGAGGCTTTAGCAAAGCCCCAGACATGAGATGTCTCTGTAAAAGAAGCTTAAAACATTGCAATGTCAAATTGAGAGCTGGGATAGATGCACAGAGCAGCGATGCAGGGTGATGGTTTTAGTCCAGCATAGGAAAGGTACATGCTAAGATAACCTTTTTGTCAGACCTACTGTTAGGGAATTTTGCAGTGAGATGTGTGCACCTGTATTTATGAGAGTCCCAGGGTGACTTTTTGAGTCAAGCTGACATCTCTTCCTGGAAGGCAGATTCCATTTATGATGCTTTTGTATCTCAGTCTCTCCCAAGTACAGATGTGCAGCCTTAGAGGTTGTGAGTGAATGGCTTTGGGACTTTTGAAATGCTACTTTTGCAGCTAACTAATTCAAGGAGTAAATAGATTTTCTCCCAGTGAAAGATCAGATATCCTACATCTTCTTTATGGCTTCTCATCTGGTAGGTATATTTTCCTGTCTTTTCCTTCATTGTACCTTGGTAATAAATTTTTCCTTGAAATCCTATGCTGAGGTGTGTATTTTGTCTCTTATACGGCTAAACAGAAAGGAAGAATGGTTTTAGGGTTGATCCAAGACAGCTTGACAATGACTATATAGGGAAACATTAGAGACAATGACAATTTTTTTTTTTTCAGGTAAGATGATTCTTTTCTCTTTACCTTTAGCCATCCTAATCTTGAGTTAATAAGACTTATCTCCCCAAAGCCACCTACTAGTTTCTAATTTTTTTGCTTGGCACAATCTCAGCTCTATTCAATCCTCTCCATGCTTTAACCCTGCCATTACATTTTTTATATATAGTTCCCAGTTTTTCCTAGCTTTAGTGTCCAGAGAGTGCAACCTCCTCTTCATACTTGGCTGATGAGTTTCTTGCTACACTGATTCTATCTGATCAGACAGTCATGAATTTTTTGTTGAGGAATTTTCAAAACTTTCACAAGGCTGTTTTTTAAAGTGTTTCCAGTCTTTCAAGCTTTCTATTAAAACATCAAGGTCTTTCAATTTTGTATCTGGCTCTTTACCATACAAGTTTCCTTCAAAGGTCTTTTGTTTCTATAAATTGTGATTAAGAAATAATAACTTTCAGCTGTAAACTGAGTGCATGCTCAGATTGCTGAGGAAAATGTGGGGTTTTTTTTCCTTACAACATATATTTAAATGATTTCTGTTATCATTCATTCTGTTGTGAAGGACAGGATAGAAGTCCTCAGTTTGGCTTTGCCTAACTTAAAAATATTGATTCAGCTTATGAAGGGTGGATTCAACCTTGATCTGGTCACTACAGACCATTAGTCAGAGTCCCTGACTTATCACTCTTGCCTGTAGGCTTGGTCTGGATGAACACCAGGTGCTGCTCCCAGAAACCTGCTAAATGTAAACTTGGTCTGAGAAACGGGGTCACTTGAATAATTTAATACCTAACAGCTGGACTTCCTTAAATACAGAAGTCATCATGATTCTATGGGCAATGTCATTTAGAACTGAGGAAGGGTCTGTGAAAAGGAAACACTCAGTGTCTTTGGCTGTAGGATGTGGAGAGCAACTTGGTAATTATAGTTTGTGGGTAAGTCATATGAAATTGGAGTAATTTTCTTGTATTTGAAGTTTCTAAAACTTCATCAGCTGTGACTGAGATTTTGGACAGAAAGATTATAGTAATTATGAGTGACATACTTGTTTATCCTTTTAACATAGGCACAAAGAGGTTGTTAAGTCATTGGAATAATTCAGATAGAATGAGGAGAAATGTTTTATATAATCAAGAATGAAATTTGCTGCTCCAAGGACTAGCATTTATTATGGGAAATTTTTGGTACTTCTGTACCATGCAAATTTACAAGGGTACTTAAAAATACATGCACTCAAGTACTTTGCATAACAGCAATGGCTACAAACTAATGAAAATATGCTTAGGTCAGACATTAAAACCTACCAATACACTCTTAAAGTAAATCTTAATAAAAATAAACCCCACCATTATCACCTGTGCTAGGATTTAATAACATAAACACAGTTTTGTGTAATAGCATTTTATTTTAGATACAAAAAAAAAGTACTCTGACAAGAGTCTGTTTGACTGACTCTGTGGTAACAGAAGAAATCTGTTATCAAAAACAGCTTTCTCCTACCAGACCTGGTGCACTAAAATCCAAATATGTATTGTTAAGCTTATAGATGCAATTTTTGACAGAGCTTTTCATTTTTTGAAACTGTTCATTAATGACACACAGTGCCTATGTAATTTTTCAAATACTTGCATATTAACCAAACTCAGTTACATAAACATCTTGGGTCTTGATTTTACCTTACAAAGAATTTGCTAGGAAAATAATAGAGCTAGTTAAAATGACCACTTTTTCCAATACTTATCTATATGTACCTTTCTTAGATACCCACAGACCTCTGGAAATTACAGGGTTATTATGGATATTTAGGAAAAGACAGCTGCTATATCTCCCTAGCTAGCTCACATTGCATTGTGTACCTGAGTGCCTCAGATATCTTAAATATTACTATCTCTAATGGTAATACTCTCATTTCCTCAGGAGTTTCCTTCTGTTACTCCTCAGTCTATGTAAATCTGATTGCTGGATTGGGTCCTTCCTTTGTGTAGGTTTGATTTCACACATCTGGATCTGCCTGTACTGAAATACATAAAATCTTTTCCTTGGAGTGTAATGACTTTAACTCAGCATGGTGGAGGAGTAGCAATTCCTTCTCCTTCCTGCCACTTACTGCTGTGGCTTATTTGGAACCTCAGAACTCACAGAGATCTTATTTCAACTGTTTCAAAACTTTTTCTACAGTCTATGTCATTAATTTGTGTTATTGCTTTTTTCCCGTCTTTCTATTTATTATGAGGGTCTGGCCTCAGTATGAACCTTGAGAGATTGCTATCCAGGAGCATTAAAGAGATTTAAATCCCTTAATGTTCAATACTTTGAAAACTATTTTATGATATGCCAATTAAATGTGACATACTGCAATCCCTCAATCGTGAGTGGCTGCCTAAAGTAACAGGATCCCAAGGAGTACATTACTGATATGGCTCAAGAGAAAATTGACAGTATGTCATATTTCTCCTCTTGCCCTTTCCTCATTCCCTGAAAAATGCAACATTAAAAAGATAAGGAATTCAATACAGATTATTACTGGGTTGAAAGATAGCATTTTTGTTGGAGGAGAGAAAGTTGCAAGTGCTTTAGACAAAAACAATGGCCATCCAAAGTGAGTAATTCCTGATGCAGGAAATGTAACTCCTGGGATGGGGGCTCTCCCTTCATAAATTCTTCCCAGAGAAAGGTATGAACTCAAAAGGAGGATCAGTCTTAATGTTCAGGTGTCCATTCTGACCTGTGTTCATGGTCTGCTTTCACTATTTGCAGCTATGACCACTCCATAATCATTCTGGGAGGGTGGATGGCAACCACCACATTTGGGGGACAACAGAAAACATAATCACTTTGGCACACTTGCTACCACGTTCTCTACATTTTTGAGACTCGTTCAATGTTTCTCCTGTACCACTCAACCCAGTACTCTGATTAAATGGAATAAAATTATGAAGGAAAATGTATTCTGGGCAAACCTGAAGCCAAATCTACCTTTATTGGAACAAGATGCAATTTCTCATAAGTTAGGAGAGGTGCACCCTCATATATTACAGATATATTTGATGAGTTTGCACTCTCCTTCTGTTTAATCAATTGGATTAAAAAAAGCTTTACATGTAGAGAAGGGGAGAAGGCTGAAGTGGTTGTTTTTAGTGCTCATGTGGGAGGTGCTATCCCCCCTAAAAGTACTGCTCAGACATGGCCCTTCTTGGTTTCTCTGTGGCCAACAAAAGTTGCAAAACCCAGATACCATTGCAGATCTGCACATTCTCCATCTATTCCCTCATAGCCATTGCCCAGTTTAACTACTGAAATTCTCTCAGACCACAGCATGGGGCAGAGAAGCTGACAAATTTAACATACTGAAGGAGCCACAAATGAGTCTTCCTGTTTCTGAAGTCCTTTTATATGCTGTTAACCTCTGAATATTAAATATGTAGTATAGTTATAAATTCCAGCTCTGCTTAATCAGCACCCAGGAGTAGTACAGCTATTGCAAAGGGGCCTTGGCTGAACCCTAAACAAGCAGCTCTTTCAGAGATGCTCTTAGTAGGCAAAGCATGTGTCTGGCTGTTGGGTTCTGGGGTTTTTTGTTTGTTTTTTTTTCACTTAAGGAAATATAATGTATTCATGTTATGTATCTCTTATCTTTGCCTTGCCTCATGCTGGAAGGCTCTTTAAGAAAACAATGCAAAACCCCTCTGTATGGCATGAACCAACACAACTCTCTGTGAGCTGCAGAATGCCTGTGTATCTTTGGTTCATCTCCCAGCACTGGATAGCATGGGGGTAGGGCTTTGCTCTCTTCAAAACCAGAATGCCTTTTCAGAAAGACCTTGATAGGAAAAGTTCCCACTTTTTGAAATGTAAAGAAGCCAAAAAATATGATGTGTTCTGTGCTGTCAATATCTCTGCTGTTGTCTGGGGGAAGAGCTGATAATCAGCCTATGTTGCACCTTATCTGTGGCTTCAGTTGAAGGTCTTGCAAAGCAAAAGCCAAAATCTTGAAAATTACAGTTGGTGAAAACAAGACGTTCACTCCCAGATTGCGATAAAAGTGGCAGATGGAGTAAGAAGAAAGTCCTCATCACATCCAGCGTTTTTTCTCAAGCCAGAGACCCTCTGTGATCTCATAGCATCACACAGTTGAAGCAGAGATTGTATTTGGATACTGCTCAAATGGGAGAATTTGGGGGTGAAATGCCATGGTGGTGTAGGAGCAGAGGAACAGGTGTCACCCTTCCCAAACCAGCTGAGATCTGAGAAGAGCTCAAGGAAACAGGGGCAGTTCCATTTGCAGCTCAGTAAGAAACTTGAGTTCCTGGGCCATGGAAACAGTCTTTAAAATCTGTTTGAGACATGATCCTTCCAGTTTCTAATTTCTGCAGCACTTTGTGACCTTCCTCAGGTTAGTGCAACCATTAGTTGGGCCTATATAAATTACATCAAGCAGAGATGGGAATGAGAGTGTAAGGCAGCAGCAGCAGCTTAAAGAGATTTTTTGCAAGCAGAACTATTTAGCCCTCTGGGAGTTGACACTAGTATAGTTTTTATCAATCACATTTTGAAAGAAGCAGAAGGATGTAATTGGGATAGCATTGATTTCAGTTTCCCTTTTCCACCAAGAAGGGTAGAAGAATTTTGTAATAGAGAATTGGGCTCTGTAGTGTCATGGGAAGGTGGCATATTTTTACCAAATAATATTTCTATAAAATTTATTTCCTGTTCTTAAGGAAGCATTTAAAAAAGTTACCATGAAGACTAAACAATTTTTCCGGACCAATGAGATTCCATCTACAAATATTTAATTAATCTCCAGACTTTAGGAGTCCCTATATAGATGTCTGTGGGGGATCTAGGGTCTTGTCTTGCTTCTTCACACAAAATGACCTGATGCCAGCTGAGACCCTCAGTTATCTCTCCTTATCTCCTGCTCTTGGGCCAAATGGGTCTGCGGCTCTTCTCTCATGCCCAGCAGCCCTTTACATACATCTTTGATACACATCACACTACTACACAATTTTAAAGTAAAGCTGTTGGATATGCTGATTGGAGTACTTGTCCAGTGGACAGAAATGTGTTCAATGTGTCTTTGTATCATTGGAATAGAGAAATAAAATTCAGCTCCAAAAGCCAAAAATAATGATAAGAAGTGATATCACTGCTGCATTACCCTAGGCAGATCCAGTTGTGAGCCATTTAGTGTGGTTGCTTCACATTCACCAGCAAGATTGCCAAGAGAGAAGCTGTGAAGCCTTGTGATGGACTTTGCCTGTAAGAGATTTAAATATGGCTTCAATTCTTAGTCTAAATTTTTTTTCAGTCATTTATTCATGAATTGTTTGCAGTAAAAATAAACACAGAGGCATACAATTGATGTGCTCTAAAATATGGTGTCCATTATTTATGTGCCCATGTTTCTCACTCACTGCACTGATACATTCTGAATTTGTTTATATAAGGTCAAAAAAAAAAAAAAGCTCCAAACTATGAGGATTGACTGACAAGGACTTTGCTTATGCTAGTAATGCAAAGCTAGTTAATTACTTAAGTTTACAAGTATTTATAGGTTATTATGTTTGTTCAAAATTTTTTCCTTGACCGCTTTTCCTTGGTCTCTCTTAGAGACACACATTTCGTGATAGTCATTCTTATGCTAGTAATGTCTTTGTTATCTCTCTTCGCTAGCAATGTCTTTGTTATCTCTCTTTTCATCAGAGTGACCAGACATGATGTCTTCACTTCTATTCTTGCCTTGAGTTTCTCTCTCCCTTGGCTTTCACTGAACCAGGGCCAAAAGGTCGGCAGCACTACCCAGCTCGGCTTCTGTAGCTGTCTGATCTCCTACACCAAACAGGAGCACAAAAGGGGGAGTGGGGTGTTTTTGTGTACTGCTACACTCCTTTCCTGCCATTCTCAAAGCACTTGACACACCTGACAGAAAGGCAGGTGATTTGGATGTAAACATACTGGTGGCAAGGAGGGAGCTCAACCAAATCACTGCTCTCTGGGCAATCACTCCTTCAGCAGAGATGCAGTAAGAGCAAGAAATCATGGACATAGTCTTCAGGGGTAATATTCCAAACATTCAGGTATTGCCATGGTTTCTGTTTTAAGCTGAGATCAGAAAAGATCATATTTTCTTTGTATAATGGTAAGTGCAATGATTTGAACAAAACCACAGAAAAGAGTATTCTGTAAGGGAATTATACGCCACAAGATTTTCTGCAAAGGACAGTTTCAAATACCTTGAACTGGTATGTATCTCATGTCTGCTTACTTTTACAGTAATTGGTATCTTCTAGGTCCCCAAACAATGTAGGATTCTGGCCAAGCATTTTGCTAAAATGCAATGCAGGAGACAGCTCTTCACTGAAGTAGCACCTGTCTCCTGCAACAAATCTGTACTTCTCAAAACATTAAAGCTGACAAATGCATGAATGTGAAGTCAAAGAGTCATCTTAGCATCTGGTTTTAAAAATTTGCACAGATTGATTAATCCCTGGATTTCTGTTATTTGAGTGCTGACCATGCTAGCTTCAGAGTTGAATTACGGTGAATGAATTAGGTGTACCAAATCATCTGTCAGAAGACATTCTTACAGCAAAGGAGAGCTGCATCCAACCCTAAGAAAAGAAGAGCTATTACTAGTCCAATCAGCCTAACAGTGGTTAAAAATCTCTTTTCAAGGTTTCTTTAAGCACACCTGCGATTGAGTGATATATTTCAATGATAAAATTTGTAAGAACATAAGTGATCTACGTGTACAAAATTAGCCAGCTATCACTAGAACAGAGTATGTAGCATTTTCTGTTTTCATGTTGGAACACACCAAAACTAGACTTCCATGCAAACTCTTATGTCATAACCTTGAGAAATATGCAATAGCTCTGCAAATCAATCAACAGAATAATACTCTCCTTTTAATATAGCTCGCTCTCCTCCTTGACTATGGAAGAGAAAGGACATTTTGGATTAGTGTTTAATCAGTAGGTTCTCTGACTTGGTCTTCAAATGTCAGCTCTTAATCTCCCTTGCCTTGAAAGTGAAGATATTGGGATTTGATATTGGGATTTGATAAAATAGCTTTGTGTGAGAGGTATAGTCCTTCTGTCAATACTCACCTCACAGAGAGGCTTGCTCATAACCCAGGGCCCTGCATTCAGACTTTATTTCCTGACACTCAATGGCAAATTCAGAAATTCTCTCTGTGCATTTTCTTCAGCTTTAAACATATGAATTTGCATCCATTTAATTTAAAGATAGGGTCAAGAAAAAAAATGACAGCAGTAAAATACTATTTAGGAAAATTGCATGAAGAATTTATTAAAGATGTGTGCAGTAAAAGTTATCAAACCACAAAGGTGAATTAAACCCCATATTTTTAGTATTCTATCAAAACCAAGCATTCTCCTGTGTTCCCCAAAATATCTTTATATAGAGAGGGCAGTTAAGTAACTGATTTCATGGAGGAAGTTGGCCACATAAGCAAGGAGAGAGCTGCCAATCTCTAATGACTTTTTGGTGAACTCTGTGGTGAAAGTGGGAAAGGCAGACAAAAGAGCAAGTAGGATCAGCAGAAAAAGCAGTGGTTTCATACATTTTGAATCCAAATACTACTGCCTCTGTCTGCTTTATAATTGCTCATATTGCAGTAAATCCTAAACTAATTTCTTAAAGGCTCATCTGAAGCCTTAGCTGGTCATTCTGTCACTGTAAAACTTCCAGTCAGGAAAAGTGGCAGCAAATATAGGTCACTGATTGATAACTTAGATCAGAGCAGGAGTCGGAGTGATCATGTCTTGCTAAGGAGGACTTATGAGGTAATTCTCTTTTCCATGAGTTCAAATGGTACTAAATCTTTGTTCCCAGCTGTACCAGTTTTAATTATCTGAAGTGTTTTTAACAGTAGTTAAGAAAGCGAGTACCCTATGCAAAGCTGAGTTGCTGAAGTTGAGGAAAGATTCACAGATGATTACATGAAGAGTGTAAGTGGCTTTGTGGGCACCTAGCACAACCTTGGTCCTCACACATCCATGCTGGAGCACTGCCAGGGTGCCCTGCTGCTGCCTTCTGTCCTCTGAAATTTGCTTTTTTTCCCATTGAATTGGATTTAGGGATTAAGGTGGAGATAAACTGCACAGTATTTTGTCCGTTTAAACCTTCTGGATGAGAAGAGCATTCAAATCTTTGCATTAACCTATCTCTAATGATTTCAGTAGACTTTGTGGATGACAGTATACCAGCACTGATGGTCAAGTCTGAACAAACAACATGAAATTAGTGCAGGTTATGCAAAAGAGATTATTTTACCTAGTACTTCGCAAACAAGCAATAACACGTGCATCTTATTTTCCAGAGTATCATAAAAGTATTTTTCAAAGTTGGTGTTTTTCTCATTTCCTGTACAGTCCGGTAGACAGTTTCCAATTATTTCAGATCAGAGTGCTTTGTATTTTTCCTCATATGCTGATACCACAGACTTCAGATCTCATACCTAAAAATCCCACACCTGTTTCATCTGAAGGGCATTTGGCCCAAAGAAAAAATATGAAAGAACTAAAAAGCACATCCCTAGTTACACTTAGCTTGTTGGTAGAGTGAAGATAATTTGTGCTGCCTTCTTTTATACTTACTATTCTTTTTTTGAAACACAGTTAAAATTGTCATGTGTGAAGATGGAAAACAAATTTTACCCATTAGCTACGTATGAATGACAAAATGCCATCCTCATAAGATTTGTAGGGTGAAGTGATTCCTTTTTCTGGACTGACTGGAAAAGAATGAGAGAAGCTATATAAGGCCCTGACAGATCTGAAAAGGAAGATGGGTGGTGGGACAGGGAGCACTGACCTTCAAAGGTAAATACAAAGTGAGAAGAGCTGCTTTGACTGTAACTGAACAGTGCCAACCAGTTGAGGAGAAGTTAGCTTGGAAGTAGAGGAGCAAGGGGAAGGAAATGAAATTGTTAGAGTTCAGATCACATACACTGAGACAATAATTTCCATATATCACATGTGAGATTCTTCTGCCAAGTAAGAAAGTATCATTGATTTTACTTACAGAGAGTTATGGCAGAAATGAGAAGAAGCATCATAAATCTCTACCAAACACTGTAAGTGAACTCTGTTCATCATCATTTCCTCCACTCTCCAGCAAAGCAGGTAGGGCAAGAGTTCTTAAAAGACAAAAAAGTGGGGCAAGAGTTATAAAAGAGACAGTACTAGGAAAAAATGAAAGGGCATTGAGTGATTTGCCTCCATGTGTGGATGTGATGCCTTACACAGCTGCAAAGAAGTTGCGGGCATTAAACAAGTGAATAATGAGCTTCATGACAAGTGTTGGCTGGATTTCTATTGTGTCACTCTCTCTGCTCCATGCTCTGTGTGAGCAGTGAGAGGGAAACAGAAACATCACCTGCTTGCTCAGTAAGAATTATATTGTCATTCAATCTTTATGAAGCAAAAGCTGGAGAATATTTGCTGCCTGCTCATAGACATTTCAGCTATGCAATTCTGTGGACAAAGAGTGATGGAGCCTAAGGACAACTGGCCTTTGGAGAGTCTGGCCTCAGTTGTCTCTGAAAGGAGCTTTCCCTACTATGGCAGTAATTTGTCTACAATCACTATGATCATATCTCTGGGCTGAAACACATTGCAAAGGGAGTAGAAGCTTTGAGGGTTTTGTAGTTTTGCTTTGAGGGTTGATAAGAGGGTGAAAAGTGAGAGAGAAGTGCCCCTGTCTAATCTAGGGTAGGTAGTCTGTGCATCAAATAGTCATCTACAGGTTAACAGTGGAAAGTATTTCAGTTTGTTATTTCTATTTCTCGTGTCTCCTTGGAACATTTTGCCCTTCATCAGCACATTCTCCCTCATTGCTTCCCTGTTGTACAGGAATGGACTTGGGACACGCGGATCCTCCAGTGCTGGTATGGTCTCACCCCACTCTCAAATGGCAGAATATTTCCTACGTCTCCGTGCCCAGGGAAATAGAGTGCCTTTTGTCACCACATGTGAATTTATTTTCCCTTGCCAAGAGTTTTCCTCTCTGGATTACTGATTTTTGATAATTTTCACAGATGTTATGCTGGTGAAAGCTCTGGGAAATGTTTCTTCAGCAATATTGTTTTGCCTCTAATAATCTGATGTGATCTCCTGATATGAGAAAGTGAAGAATCTGCTTTCTGTTTTGGTTTCTCATAAATGTATTTGGGCACTAATTTAAACACCATTGCACTTTACATCACACAGGTACACAGAATGCAAACAGTAATGTTTGTGATAGCAGCCAGGAGAAAAAGGATGGTTGAAAAGGCAGCACTGAGAAAATAAAGCAGAAATATTAGAAAAGAGAGATACAGTTACCCATCACTGAAATTCCTCTCTCTATGCTATTGATTGTACCTGTAAATATGGTGCATTGCTTCAGTGGTCATTTTTTGGAATCACAGAATCTGCCAAGTTGGAAGAGAGCCATCAGGATCATTGAGTCCAACTCCTGACCCTGCACAGGACACCCCAGGAATCACACCATATGCCTGAGAGCATTGTCCAAACTCTCCTTGAACTCAGGCTTAGTGCTGTGAGTGCCTTTCTGGGGAGTGTGTTCCAGTGCCCAACCACTCTCTGGGTAAAAAAACCCCTTTTTCTAATAAATATATCCTTTCTATTAAATATAACTTGTATCCCTTAATGTCAATGTCAGACAGTAAAAGCCCAAGGCATGCAAACATTGAAGCTCCTGTGAGAAGGAAGGTCATTCTGCCCCATTTTCCTACTTTTCCTCACAAAGGCCTTGAGCAGGTGGGAAAACAGTGCTAATCAAGGTACACAATAACAAAAAATCCACAGTGGCAGCATGAGGATATCAGATGAGGTCTCTCACACCCTGACAGTGTTTGGAGGAGTGTGTTATACCCAGAATGACAGCTCCTAGGCACTGGCAGAGATGTGAGTTCCTGGAGCATATTTCACCCTGAAATCAGAGGAAAGTGTCTTGAGTAACTGCTCTGTGCATACTGGGATAGCTGGTTCCCAGATCCATGTCTGGGAACAGTCTGAGTGCAGAAGGATATCAGAGGCACTCCCCAAGACTCTGGCAGGCAGGTAGGAATGACTGCACCCCAGTGGAGCCTTCCTGGTGGCCTCCACTGTGGGAATGCCACAGCTCAGCAGCTCCTCTTGCAATAGAAGAACACAGACTGTGTGGACAGGTGATAATACAGCACATCAGCTGAGGTTCCTATTGCTGCTAATGCTGACAGAGCTGAATGAGCAGAAGAAACAAAATATGAGAGACCCCTGGAGAGACCCCAGAGGAAATACTCCCCAAAATTCTGCCACTTTAAAGCAGATATAAAGGGGTTTACTCACAGGCGTATTATCACGTATTAAAATGGGATTGCTCATGTAAATGCATCAGGTCTTGGGCAATGTTTGGGGTAATTTTTTTTCTACATATAAGGTTTTAATATTACTGTTGTCTTTTCTTACAAAGATAAACAGATTTTTATCATGGTATGTCATATAGTTATCTTTCTCTTGTTATTTTTATAAATACTATTTTGCATAAAGTTTTTGATGTTATTTGCCTCTCTTACTGTATCATTGCTATGTCTGTATTTGTTTCAAACTGATGAGAATGTTTTTATCACAATTTGTTTTACTGACTATATTGAAAGGAGTTGCAAATATATCATGCACAATTTCCTCTTATATCAGTAAATTCTCATTCCTTTTAATCACTTTGTATGACAGCTTGCTTCCTCATATCCAGTTTTGTTTCCTGTTTTTATCTTTTTCTTTTGTAGATATTGCTGACCTTCATCCAAACACTGTTCTATAATCAGGTAATGCAACCACAAACTTTAAGCTTCTTCCCAGCTTTATCCTCTCTCACATATGATGGATGAGCTCCCTTTAAGCCATAGCCCCCAATATCAGCATTCAGGTCCATGAACTGGAGATAATGGGAAGCTTTGCTGTACCTGAGGGAGCTGAGATCCAAGGGAACGAGGCAAGCTGAAAAGAAGAGCTGCAGTAAAAGAGTTTGGCAAACTTCTTCACAGGACAATGCCAGTGACCTGCTCAGTGCTTTCTGTTTGAGAATCACCTGGAAGTAGGCTCTTCCACAGTGCTTGCTTAAGTTCTTTTGAATTAATTGCTATAGCTCTCAGCATTATTAATGTGTACTTTGTCACTGATAATCCAGTTCATGTGTGTTATACCTCCTCCTTGGCTCAAAGTCTCATTAAATCTCCAAAGAGAGAAGTGTTGTCTTCCAGTGTGCCCTCATATTTGTGTAAACCTCTGCAAAATCAGGTCTAGGAGCCCTGTCTTCAAAAATTTTTATGGACGGTCTGCCATGCAATGTACTTTCAAAAACTTATTAAAAAGAAAGTGAACAATTTGTTTAATCAATATTTAAATGTATTATTCTGTCATATTTGCACGTTTAAAGTGTTTGTAGAACAACGATACATAAGCCACAAAATTTTATGTACAAATCATGCAAACATTGCCTAATATAGACACCAAACAGCATCTGACTATTGCATCTAACTATCTGAATATTGCATCTGACTCAGGTGAATCCCAGTGTTTCAGACATTACTAGTAAAGTAATGGGTGACTTTTGGGAAATTAACTGATGATCTCAGACATTCTCCTTCTGGACAGCTCACATCATCATATAAATGAAATCATTACTGTTTTACAAGCTCAGGAGAGAGATAATGAATAGGTCAGGTAAAAGAGCTGAACAACATCTTGTCTGTAAAATAAGGTGGCAGCTAATTAACAGGATGCTGGGGTGATAACTTTTATTCCCACTGCCCTTCCATGTCTTCTTTAGGTTGAAAAATAGAACTTCTAAGCTCTCTGAAACAGATACAAAGCTCCACACAGGATTCTGCAATTCCTACATGAAGCTGATTGTTTTCCTCTCAGAATTTTATACTAAATGTTTTCTAAACACTTTACTGATTACTGGAAAATGTGGTTTTACTTACAAACAACCTAACCCTTGGAAAAAAAATAAGGCGATTAAGAAAAGCAGAAGTAACAATATGCAAGAATGCAGCTTTAATTAAATAACTTACATGAGGGGAAAAACATTCTAGTATATTTTTCATCTGTTGAGGACTGTTAAAGAAGAGCATTTTCTACTAAAAAGAGTTCAGCTATTTTCAGTATCTAAAACCAAATATATATATTATAAAATTGAAAGGTCAGTAGGTGCCTTAAGATAACATCTACTCTATCAACCCCTTGGAAGGCAGTATCAAGATGTATTATTCTTGACCCTTGTTTGTCTAACCAGTTCCTGAAAGTCTCCAATAAAGGAGATAGATACTCTCTATGCATCCAACAGCACACCCCAATGTTTAATTTAACTTGCTTTTCTCATTTTTCCTCATATTTGCACAAACTCTTCCATGCATCAGCTTAAGCCTCATCTTGTCTTACTGCCTACAGGTTTGGGAAGCAGATTATTTTGTTCTTCTTTGGACCAACTTTTGATGCACTTTTGTATTTTTCTCATATGCCTTGTTCAGCATTCTCCTCTTACTGCCAAGAAACCTGAGTTTGTTATGTTCTTCCTTGAAGATCATGTTTGCTTTGCTTCTGAAAGGTTTTGCTACCTTTCTATGGGTTCTGCCCTTAAAACCTTACTAAAATTAATTTATATGTTAACCATTCCTTCCCATTTTACCTCCAAAACCTTGCCTGTGATAGCATATTTGGTTTTCTTGACAAGATTTTTTCTTGACAAACTCATGACCACAGTCATGACTCATGTACTTATTACTAACAGGGCAAGAATCAAATCTTCATCTTTCTCATCTCTAAAGTATAAGCCAGATGTGAAGTTTCTCATTATTGATTAATAGTTTTTTACCCTTATTATTATGGCAGCATTCAAGGTACTGAGAACATAAGAACATGGCATGGAATGTGGGGTTTGACCATTTTTCTGAGGCCTGTCAATAAACAATCAGCTCAAGTATAGTGTATGAGTGTCAGTGAAACCTGTAAAAATTCCTGAAGTCTAATCCATCTGGTGAGCTTGTCTTAGAAAATGTGGTGATCTTATCATGACACACAAAGAATTTGAGCATCTGTGTCAAGAAAAGGTCGAACAGAACTCACTTCTGTGTGGCCACTGCAAGGCTGAAGGTTATTGCTTTCCCAAGGAACCTCTGCTCAGCACGGCACTGATGAAAGGTCAGACAACCAGTGGAGATCAGCAATAGTGTGGAACTGTGTAACCAGATAGTCATAAAGCTTGCCAAGTAATAGAACAACAAAACAGATTGGTCTTATCCATAAAAATTCATGATGTAACTGGAAATTTATAATACAGGTAAGACAATGATTATACAAGCATCCTGATAATTTCATTTCCATTTAGTAGTTTCTCCTCCAAAGTTTGTTTTCCCATTGGAAAACTTTCCTCCTGGGTTATTATAAAACCGCTTCTCCTGCCTTTAATAGTTTTTCTCCTCCCACACATTTCCATAGATCTCTCCCTGGATGTCTCTCCTTAGAATGTGAGTAGGAAAAATAGAGCAACAGTAAAGCCAGTAAGACTTCTTGCTCCCCCATGAAAAGCAAAGCATAGCAGCCGATATAGAAAATCCCTCTCACTTCCTTGCAGAATAAAACCAACAAACATGCAGTTGCATGAGGGACTGCTCTCCTCAGTTCCTTTGAAGAAAATAAAATACACATGACATTAGTAATGAAGTCCTGCTTTGTCACTTAGTACATTCTCAAAAACATGCTATTGTTGCTAAGAATCATATAGAATAGAAGTAATAAGGCAATAAACAGCCCTTATGGGGTTTGGCACAATTTCATCCTTGAGAAGGCTCCTTCAGGGGGCCCCAAGCAGACATTTGTGCAATGAACAGGAGTGCTGGATATGGAATATCACATCTGCTGCAGGGTTTATACCCTGCATAGCACTGCTGGCAAGGAGGTGCAGAGAAGGGAATAGTGCGGTGCAAATGTGGAAGGTTCGAGTGGGATTTACGGGAGGAGGGTATTCAGGTGTTATTTCAGGCCTCCTGTGGACTCATGTTGGCTGGCAACCATGTACCTGTAATCCTCTTGTCCCCTTTCACCAGACCACCACTAGATTAATTCCTGTGTCTGCTGCTGACAGGTTTACGAATTACCTCATTAGCTCCTGTGAGTCTGCATTCAGTGCGCGAGAACAAATAAGCAAAGACAAACAAAGACAAAAATTCCACAGCAGCCTGGAATTCATTTGTCAGGAAACACAAGAGTATGGTATAAGGAATTAATGCAACAAAAATAACAACAAAAAAGTCCTGGCCAAAATAATTACATTTCATTTATGCCAGCTGCAGAAAGGAATACATGGTTTGATTATTTATTGGAACACTATATTGATCAATCTTATAACCACATTTTCCTGGAGACCATGCACTTAAACTTTACCTGCAGGTACTCTATGTGTATCGAGCTACTATTAAGTTACCATGAAATGTTTTTATTTTTCCTTTTTTCATAATTTTTTACAGTGTTATGTTTGTTCTAGGGAACTCCAGTTCTATATGAATGAGTACCATTGTAAAAAATGCATATTGTAGAAATACATGTTAAAAATATAAACAATAGCTACAGCTGTGCATATGTTTTCAACATGAAAGAAAGAAACTTTTTTCCTCTATAAAATATTTAAAAAATTTAAATTTATGTACTATGTATTAATCTTACAATTCCTAGATGAGCAAACCTGTTTTGGGGAAGACAATCCTGCATATCCATTTTTAAAGCAAAAAGCCTACCAAGCTTCCTAAAGTCTTATAAGCTTCTCTTATGGGAGCTAATTTTGAGTCATATATTTATTAAGACCATCTCCTTATTGCCCATGCTCTGCCAAGTTTACAGCTTAGCCTGAAGAGTGTTTTTTTTCTGCAAAACAATGTGCAAAAAAATCGTGCTCAATTTTTGTGTTATTTTCTCTGTTCTGCCAAACATGAATGCATAACGTCCATCGTTAAGTGCCTGAAAAATTAGCTTTCAGTAGCACAGTCAGCAACTCCCATGCACATTTGTGAGGTATTTTGACCCTTCTGAAACACAAATAGTAGTTTTTAGAGCCAAAGCATGCCCCTTTTTTTTTTTTGAGATTACAAACTTGGACTGTAAGTCTGAAAGTTCAGATGGGTGAAATAGGATGCCTGGATTAAAAATTGCTTTATAGAGATCTTAGAAAGTAAGTGGAAAGCATAATTTCAGGAGGACAATACTGACAGTGCACAAATCATACAGGAATGAATACATTACAGAAAGTATCAGACAGTATAAATGAAATTAGATGATGTACCGTGGGATTTTCGTGTGTGGAAATTTTACAGTAAATAGGCAAAGTGTGGCAGCAGTGTGAATGACAGCCCATGCAACCAGTGGAGCCAGCAACCATGAGATGCTACATACCACAGCGCCATCCAGATGGGAAGGGGGTTTGGAAGGTCTCTATGCCAAAGCAGGGAAAAGTCTCTAGTGTCAGACTGCACTGCTCAGGGTGTTGTCCTGCTGGGTGTTTAAAAACACCAAGGACAGAGGTGGCACAGCCACTTTTCCAAAATAACTGAGCGTGGCTTCAAGGTGACGCTGAGCAGCTCTCCTAGCACTCCTGGGCGTATTCATCTGACACCATTGGTGTGGGTATTTCAAGAGTTCCTGAACTTGATTTTCCTCTAGCAAGGGTGGCTTCTTTGCCTCAGACTTTCTCACTGGTCTCAGGAGCCTGGGATTAATTTCTAAAGGCCAGTGTTGCTAGGAAAGACTGAGGCAAGAAAAACATTAAGAACCTCAGGCTTTTCTGTGTCTTTTGTTGATGACAACAAATGGGGCTGCTGCCCCATTTGGAAGCAGATACACATATTCCCTCATTTTCCTTTTTCTGTTTATGTACCAGTAGAAGCACTTCTAGCTTCCTTTTTTTCAGCTCCTGTGCTTATCCTGTTAATGTTAAGATTTAATGAAGAGCTCCATTTTCATCCATGCTCATCCCCTGCCACATCCTGGATGGTATTCCACACTACGTCACCCTTTCAGCAGATATCAGGGTCTGAAACCTGAGATTCCTTCCAGTTATCTGAAGGATTGAAGTTGGAAGGCTGTCCCACATGCCAAGGAGACTGGTGGCCGGCAGATGCACACAGACCTCTGTTCCTCCTGGTCTTCATGCCACAGGCAGTGCTGTACAGCTCTTCAGAGAGGCCCTCAGATGTGCTGATTTCCCAGAAACTGTATCAGGTTTTTCCCCATATGCCTGGGAGACATTTCAGTAGTTGAGGCAAAGAAGAAAATACGAGTAATATCAAATGTTTGTAACTTCCCAGGTGTACTTCAGATTAAGAAAATTATATCACCATGACACATTTATTGAGTCTTCAGACACCATTAGATGTACCCCTTAGAGCACACTGTCCTGCCCGTAGAAATACAGCTCCTGATTTAATCTTGGACAATCTACAGGGACTAGTTTAAGACAGAATTATCAGTCATCTATAACAGTGTAGTCAGAGTTGATATCCTAGTAAGCAAAAAAAAGCCAAAAACAAAAACCAAAAAAAACCAACACCAAAATGTGCATTCTAGTAAAACTACCAAAAAGTTAGCAGACACTTAACTAGACAGTGGCTAAAAGTATAAAAATATTGCAGACAACATGGACACTGTTTGAAAGCTCAGACTGATTTTTTTTTGTCAGTTAATGTGCATTTCAAATCAATGTTTTAGGTTCAGAGAAAGTGTATCATAACTCAGAAAGGACTTGGAGAGGATCTTAAAAAAGAAAAAAGCCCATGCTAAAGGAAGAGAAAGAAGGAAATTCTTGAAAGTAAGAAGATGTCTCTAAAATTCTGCTCAAATGAGGAAAATACAAATAGACGCAAACTCTGGGAAGGTAAAAGTTAATTCACAGCAAGTCAAGCCAAAAATGATTTTGATGAGAAAATTGCTAAAAGCATTTAAACTAGCCATAAAAAGACAACTTACAAAAAGTATCGGAAGCAGGAAGCCTGCCAGAGAATCCATGGGGCTGAGAGCTGACATAAGCACAGAAGGATTACTCAAGGAGAAAAAGTCATAAATTGTCTGTATCAGTTTTTGTTATATAAAAACTTAGCAATATTCCTAAATTGGTTATAATCTTTAGTGGAATAGGGTTTTAAAGAATCCACTCAAAACTAAGGCATGGAATATATTGTAGAATATTGTCAAAAATGCTAAAATTTTACCTAAATGAGATGATGTTTGCTCACAGGTTTGTAGGGAGTTAGCAGAGAGAATTGCTGGATTGTAATGGATAGGAGTATATTACCTCTAGTCAAAAGAGCCTGAGCTTCAGGCAAATATGAAAATGGCACTAATTTGGTTAAAACAAATCTAAGAATGGTAAAAAAATCACACATTATAAAGAATGGTATCTGTAAGACTGGCAAAAATAATAAGAAAACATAGGATGAAAGGACACACAAATAAATATTAATATAATGATCAGGAGTTTTGTAGAAGAAGGTAATACCTTATACCATCTCTCAAGTTCTGAAAGCTCAAGAGATACAACAAAAGAAGAGGGTCTGTGTGAAAGAGGATCTAATTCACATGAGTTTTCAAAAGGCTTTGGCAAGACTTGTCAGTAGAGGCTCTTAAAGAAAAAGTCAGAAAAGGAAAAAAGGAAGGTGCTCTCATGAATTAATAACTGGATAAAACACAGAAAACAACAAAAAGAGATTTGTTTTTAAAACAGGAGGAAAGGCTGAGCATGATCAGTGACATCATGATCAGTTCCCCTCAAAATTTTTATCAGTGAGTAGGAAGATCACTTGAATGAAGAGGTGATAAAATCTGATGACAGTATAAAATTATTCAACATAATGAAAATTAATGCTGCCTATGAAGACCTACTGAAGGGTCTTGCAATATGGAGACTGTAAAGATTCAACAGCAGGTGACAGGACTGTGCAAAGAGGCTGATGAGAATAGCAGTTATTCTTCTACTGGTTACTATTTGTCACTTTTTCACTTAGTTAAATTATTTTGATCTAAAATGAAAGATAAACCAGACCAGGGCTCTTTGTGGATGAAAACTCTGGCAGAACATTGCTAACCTTTTCAATGTTACTTGGCTGTGCTGTGTCAATGCTTTTACTGAGTGGAACATTGTGGAAGCCAACCAAGAAAAGGATATTTTCATGCTCTCCAATATCAACAGTTAGAGTCCAAATCATTTTGTTTTGATTTAAAAAAGTGTCCCAAATGATTGGTGCAAAGATCAGAAAATGTTTCCTATGATTTACTTTCATCTCTTGGCAAATCATTCGAAGAGGAAGGTTTTTTTGTCACTTAGTATTTGGCAAAAATTTTCCAGCTTGCCTCACATTGATCTGAAACTCCCTTTTGAGAATAAAGGCACCGTAGGGATATGTTTGTGCATTATTGCCTTTCAGATTCATCATGTAATAAATTTAATCTGTGTGCATCCTCAGCAGAGATTGAATTTTAAATGTCAAATGGATCCACCAAGGACACAAGGAACTGGAACAATAATTCAAAATACTTTTTGAATGTGTTAATGCAAAAATATGTGAGTTCAGTAAAACACCATGAAAGTGCTTCAATGATGATGAAGATTATTTTGGAAGATTTGTTCCCAGTGTAGGTGGAAAGGTCCTGCTTTTGATAGATATCTGGGTTGGATTTTATGGCTTTCCCTTGAAAGCAATGGAAAGCCCTTGCGTGGGAATTTCAGCTCTTCATAGTCAGACAGGAAGAATTTCCTTGCCTGTCTCAAACCTAACTGTGCAGGAAATGTAATGCCTGTGGGTTGCAGCATCAGCCAGCCCCCCTGGGGCAGTGCACATCTTACTTTACTGAGCATAAATGTTGGGCAGAAAAGTGTCTTTCTGCACAGGGAGGGACTGGTACTTGGAGGTCAGCTATCAAAACCCTACTCCTACAAAACCTTTGGCATCACTGATATCCTGCAAATGCATTTGTTTTGCAGATGAGAAAAACATACCAGAAAATGTAGACTTGCTTGGAAAATTCATAACAAAAAAGCTTATAAATATATATTTCATAATGTATAGAAAAATGTGTATTATTTTCTCAAAGAATAAAAAAACTGGTTTAGCACATCCATCTCAGCAGTGAGTTTGAGTGGGAAATTTAATAATGTTTTAGTATCAGCAAGATAGAAACTGTATGTGGTGTATCAGAGAACTTCAGTCAAAAGAATAGAAAATAGAATATTGTTTTCAAGGTGCAATAAACAATAACATAGTTACTAGGTCTTCTCCTATATGAAGGAAGAGCTCACTCTTTGAAGGGCCTGGCAATCTTCAAATGCTTTTAAGAAGCTGGTGGCATAGAGCTGCTCAGGCATTCAGCAAAATCCATGGCCTTGGTATATTCTGCATTCAGCATAAATTAATACCTGTGCTGCAGATTGGAGCACTACACTGGAGAATGCAGAACAAATTTGCATCTGGAATTTGGCAAGGCTAAAATCCACTGTTCCCTTAAAAGTTAACAAAGCAAACCCAAAAATTCATTATATTCCTTTGTCTCTGCCTGAATGGCACTTATCTGTATCCAGAGCTGTGCAGACTATTACAGACAGTACATTTTATGCAGGGTATGGGGACTTCCAGGTGGAAGATTTGCAATGTTTTGGCCTTCCAGATGAAAAAAAAAAAAGGTTTCTTTCATTAATGGGTTTAATTCATTGCACATCCTTCACAGGAAAGTGAACTTTGGGTGATATAAGTTGCTTTCAATATTTCAATATTGCTTTTAATTTCAATGAAAAACATTTATACCATTCTTGATGCTACAAGTGGTATGGATTCATAATTTATCTTTTCCAGTGAAAGACCTGAGACATCAGATTTGGTGTCAGGATAAAAACAAACAGAAATAGTAAAGCTAAATAGGCATGAATTCTAAGATCACAATAGAATTTTCCAGGTCAGAAAACAGGAATGAACTCTTCAGAGAGGAGAAAAATAAGTTGTCAGACATTGTTTCTTCAGAACCCTCATTTAGCCAATTAATCTACCCAGCATTCAGACAGAGTTGTAGAAACCTTGGTGAAAAAGAGACCACTGGAATGAGAATTCTACTTGATGAAATAAAATGTCTACCTATTTTTTTTTCTTAAATGAGAGCCATTTTCTTCACTCAGAAAAATGCCTCCACAGTGTATTTCAGAGCTCAGGGTGTGTAGAATTGTGCTAATCAGCTTTTCTGGCAGGCTGGATATCAAAGCACTCATCTTTTCAGTGAGGACAGAGAGTGCAAATAATGATGTTAATACGGACATTACTCACTTCCAAAATGTAGAATATTGGTTTCTTTTAAAAGGAAAACTCTTCAACCTTCTTTGAATGACCATTACCATTAGGTATTACTCTGATTAGATATCCCTTTGATCCATGTGGCCCAGTAGGAAACATATGTAGAGATAAGAAAGAATAATTTTCTTTAGATCTCTGTGCCATTGCCTTATGTATTCAGATGTTAGTACAGGTTTTTTAGGTTTGTGAAGGGTGTGGAGGTTTGTGTATTTCTGCTTGAAATTATCATTGTAAGAGAGAAACTACTAGCGCCTTTTTGGTGGAAGTCAGTAAGTTCTCAGTGGCTCTGTAAATAACTATCACCTTTGTTTTTCAAACCCCCATACCACTATGCTGGTATTAGCTGTGTTAAAACCATGGAGATTTTGTGCTGCAGAAACCTTTCCATCTATCTGAATGCTGGGTGAATTTTCAAACCTTTGCATGTACAAATTAGCTCTGGTAATATTGTAAGATATTTTTGCAACATTTATGAGCTCTACTGTCATTTCACCATGGAGCTGCTG
>NW_005054403.1:2775878-2790180 GCF_000277835.1 Geospiza fortis | reverse complement strand
CAGGAAAAACAAACTTCTACTGCACAAAATTAGAAAGAACAGGTCCTTTAAGTACTGTAGACTTTAAAATGTCAATAATGTTTTGAGTTGGTGCTTTGTAGAGCTGGCTGCCCTGTTCTGTTCTGAGTTGTGAGGTCAGTTCTGGAACACTATAGCAGAAGCTGAGCTGTCCTGGACATAGTTTCTGGCCAAGGTTTGTTTGCCCCTTGGGAACAGAGACAGGAGTTGTCACCGGGCAGCTATTATACTTCAAAAAAATTCTGTAAAGAGAGGGGCTCTCCACTGATAGTGCAGCTTCATTCCATGGACTACCTATATTTTGTGATCAGGCACTTTGGTGTCAAGCAGTTAAAACTGTAGTAAGTGGTGGAGCGCCTTTGTCATTTGACCAATGGAAAGGAATCTGTCTTTACCCTTGAATTTACCTGAACTTTGAGCTGGGAGGAACTGGATCAGAATCTGTGTGATTCATATATATCTAAATCAGACCATGGATAAGTGCTCTGCAACAGCCAGAACATTCACTGGAAAGAACAGAAAAGAGTTAAGTTCTGCTCCTGGTCACACAGAATGCAATCTGGCTTTGCTGACTTAGTGCTTTTTAGAAGTGTTGACTGTTGAATTTTTATGAGCACTGGACTTGCTGTAATTTTGTCACTATTTCTTTTAACCCAAAGTTGTGAGGAGTTGAAGATTTTAGGGGTGTTATTTAACCACAAGCCCCCAGTCTAAACTCACCTTACCACCAAGCAGCTCTACCCAAATCCATTGGCTGGGCATGGTTATTTGACAGCAGAGGTATAACCACCTGGTAGTGATAAAGGGGTCTTTGACCAGCTGGACAGTCCCATGGGGTTTGCTCACAGTGAGTGTGACTTCTCATCCTCCTGCCTTGTTGTATTTTCTTAGGGGGTGAGCTCTGCACACACCTACACCCAGGCTGGTTCCATGGTGGAATTAGAAAGCTCTTGCATCTTATACAAAGTCCAAACCTTGCTACCTGGAAAATTTTCTGAAGTGTTCCAAATACCCCCAAAAGCAAAGGAAGCAATCTGAATTTTTCTGCTGTCAGAACATCAGAAGATAAAGGAGAGAATCAGTGCCTACATTTTCCTACCTCTGAATAACTATTGAAAAGTTTAATGATATAACCAGAAGTGTCACATTAGGAAAAAAAGCATAGGTGGAGGTTAAAATCAGGACATTGTCATGATGAAACTGACAACAGCAAGAGTTCTAAAAAGAGACTGTTCTGGAAAACAATTTCAAAGATTAATTGGTAAAAAACAGTGCTATTTTAGAAGTTCCCATCAAGAAAAACAACCCTCCAGAAGATGTTAAAAAAAAAGTATGAGTTTTGAGATGAACATTTCCAGCTGACAGAATACCCAAAAATAAAAAAAAAATTAAATGTTGTTGCCTGAAAGGTTTTCAGTTATCTGTACAGATTAAAAAAGGAATTGAGATTCTGTGTGAGGCTACAGGCTGTGCTGCTCAGAGAGCCTCTTTGTAATGAGACTTCTGAACGTTCTGCTTGCAATGCCAAGGAAATTATCCTTGGTACACAGGATCCTTCTGGAGTGGTGAAAAAGTCTGAATTAGGGAATTGGTTGGGAGCAAGAAACACTTTAGTGTGAGGGTCCAGTTTTCTCCAGACTTGGACCTATTCAGAGACTGACAAGCGTTTCTTTTTCCTTGTGTGGAAGGCAAAAATGTTGTGAAAGAAGTTATAGTTTCATTCACAAAGTCAGACTGGGCACGCAGCTGTTGAAATACCTTAAAAATGTGTCATTGCACCACTTCAAAGAGACAGACCAACACTTTGGTGCATCAAGTGTTAGAAGAGGTTGCAATACCTGGGGCAGGTGTTCTCACCCTGGTACTTCTGAATTTGCACGTCACCATTCCAGGTGGCTGGTGAGGTCACTGCTGTCATGTGAAAAAGAGGTCATGAAGCATCATTAAGGTTTATTATTCCATGCCTGCTCACACTGTGTTATACTTTTCTAGGCACCTGCTTTATCAAAGCCCATGTTCCTTGAAAGAAATGTCCCATTTCTCAGTTGTCTTGCATGAAGAGCTTGTGGGACATGGTGTTATTAAGTATGATTAAATGTGAGAGAATCTGTCCTCTGTTTTGAGGACACAAAGTTCTTTTTTTTCCCTTCATTTTGAAAAAGCAGTAGAATAACCAGGGAAATTATCTAGTCTGATAATGATCAGGCTGGTGAGTGGCTGAGACATCAGCACACTAATTATGCCTCCCTACACTTGTTTGTGATTTGTTCCTGTGCTCACAGTTCCACCAAGTGTTTGATATATACCACAGAATGGAAGAATGAAATGGTCACAGGGGCTGTGATTACCCTTAAGGGTAAATAAATAACACACTCAGTCCTGTAGCAGTAGCTGTCTCTTCAAAAGCTGCCCTTTCCTGATAATTAAAGGCCCATTGGAGTCAGTGTCATTACTCCTACTGATTTCTGTAGGAACCAAGCAGGCCACTTCTTTTCTGCTCTGTTGACTGGAGGCTGCTTTTTCCAGACAGAATGACAAAAGATGTGGCAGGAAATGTCTAACCCTGGCTCACAATTCTCACCATGTCCAATGTCCAGAGCTTTCCAGCAGCAGAAGAGTGACAGCAGATTTTCCTCTCTGTTTTCTATGATCATAAGCTCTTGTCAGTTGGGCTCAGTGTTTCCAGTTCCTGCTCCTGCAACTGTGGGAGTCTGGATCTAGCAGGGAACCACTGCAAAACTACCTTCTGTGATGGTGGGAGTAATAAGGGATTTAGCTGTTGTAACACAAGATAAAAAAGGAACAACCCCCAAACCCTTGCTATATTGGAAAATGGCACAAAACCCACCTTATTTACTGCTTTAAATCCTTTAAGTCATTCCTGTAGATCTCTCCCAGTTACAGAATTTCATCATGTGCTCATGAATCTACCTTGCCCTTATTTCCATGGACTGGTTTGTACTCATATGTGTGAGTGGTACGTCTTGTCTGTGAATGTCTGTGGTGCCTCAAAGAATGGTGAGGTTTTTTTTGCTCTTTGTTAAATCCATTTTTCCTTGGAATCCTGGATGTTATTTCACTACATCTATAACAATTTGGTTTTTGGAGCACATTCCTTTTTAACATTGTGCTGAATTCAACTAGATACCAGGTAGAGCCCTTGCCATTTGTCAGGAAAAGCTAATTTTGTGATTGCATATCAGACCTATGATGTGGGTAAAACTTGCTATTACTACTGCCATAAGCTGTTAGAAATACACAAAAATATCTCAGATGTGCATTGTGAATCTTCTTATTAGTGACAATTTATTGCAGCTGCGCCCCTGCAATAACAGGGGGTTTATCAGTGGGAGAAATAAGGAAGTGTAAAAAATGAATATTCTTAAGTAATCTGTAAGCAAAGGGAGTCCTTGCTGAGAAATCAGACCATATATTTGTCAAGAAAACTAATTTTTTTCCTAATTAAGATAATCTTATTAAAAACAAGCAAAATAAACCTGAAGACAGGCAGTAAGAAGTAGTCTTGTTCCCCTGTTTGGTGTTTGATTATCACCTTTTAAATCCTGTTGCCATGACCATGGCAAACGGGCAGAATTCTGCTCTGAACACATTAATGGAAAAACCATTAATGGAAAAACCATGTCATCTGCAGAGTGGGGCAGGGAGGTGCAGTGATGGAGGTACCTGTCAGCTGAGCTGGGGGCGTGTCTGCACCCAGAGATGTCACCCACTGTCACCCTGTGAACACTGCTGCCTTATGGAGGGTGTCAATCCTATGGGTTTCTCCTCTAGAGAGGTGTGAGAAACACAGAATTACTCATGAAAGGGAACTCAAAGCAAGCCTGAGCTTCAGTGAGATACAGGTTAGATCACATTGCTCAGGGCCTTTCCCAGGGAAATCCTGAATAGCTCTTCAGGAAATAGATTCCACAGCCCTTGTGGAAGAACTTGTCCAAGGGTTTGACTATTCTTCCTGTCAGAGGATTTTCTCCTAATACCTAAGCAGAATTCCGCTTGTTGCAAAGTGTGTCTTTTGTCTCTCACATTTTTCACTATGTATCTTCAAGACAAATGTGACCCTTCTTTTTTCTAGCATCCCATTAGGTGGTTGGAGACTTTTGTAAGGTACCACCCTTGGACTCCTCATCTTGAGAACGGTCCAACACAAAAAAGGCAAAAAGAGCCTTTCGTAAGACTGTTAAAGGAAGGAAGGTCATTGATAGGCTGTCACATAAAAGATGGAATATCTGGTTAGGAAATATTAGTTACAGAACTAAAATTGTCAATGTATGTGGAGTGTAGGTTGAATTTTGTCGTTTGTCAAAGTTCTGAGAAAGAAAGGAGGGTTCTTATTTTAATCACATCTTGCTGTGTAGCCCTGCTTGTAGTACAGATTTTCATGTCTCCTAGTGTGACCTCTTGTCTTCCAGGTGCTAAGACAAGGGAGGGTTTATAAAATACATTGTAATATTCTGCTCTCAGCAGCTTTTCACCGAACAGAAACATCCAAATCACCTCTTCTTTTCTCTTCACAGGCTTTCCACAGAAGTGCTTCACTATGTATGCAGTGTAGTAGCTGATGTTTGCCACTGTGATAAACAGCAGATTTTATCTCTGTGACATGTGTTGCAAGACTATCACTCCCTGCAATCACAGTGTTTAATACAGCAGTACTGCATTGCAAGCAGATACCTCTTTTGATTTTCAGGCACAAGTTAGAATATTTTTAATGTTTCACATTTTAAAATGCTTCACACAGTCAAGTATCTTTGTTTTTAATTATTCCCTTCACAGTTTACCCATTTAAAACCTGAGCTTTTTTTTTCTCATTCTTTTGTCATTCATTCTCCCTGCATTATTTTAGTGATTTCAGTGTTTTCTGTTCTAATACAGATAGTTACATGCTGTTGACTGATTCATCTAGGTATGAAAGATTTCAAACAATTGAGTTGCATTTCTTGCACAAGCTGGAATATGCCCATCTTGTTTGATGCTGACACTTTGTCAATATTTCTTCTTTTTACTTATAGTTCTTCACTGACTTCATTATTCCTCTAACATGTCACTCCATGTAAAATAAGCCATAATAATTTTCACTTTTCAGAACAATTCTCACCCTGTATTCTCAGACAGAGAAACATTTTGAATTGTGTCTCTACAGGAAGCAAACCAGATAAAAAAACTGCTCCAGCGCCCACCCCTGAGGGATGATGTTGGGTATGGCTGCCAGCTGGACTTGGCACCGCTGATGAGGCTCCATCACCTTCCCAGGGATGGAGGTGAGGCTGACCAGCCTCTTGTTACTTACCTGGATCCTCCTGCTTGCCCTTCTTGAAGAGAGATGAAGACTTGCTAGAACGATTGCTGCTCCTGCCATGTTCCTATCATGTTTTAGAAGAGCAATCTTTAAAAAATACTATTTCAAATTATTGTTTTGACAAGATTAACTAGGGGTGAAATACTGTGATTTGTGATTCCCGAGACCCTGACAACTTTTTTAGACCTAGAACAGTTGCTGACCTGCAGACCTGCAATATAGATGCTCATTTTAACCAGAGACTGCATATTTTATTAGCTGTATTTTATGAAATACCTTCTGTCTTCAGCAACTGTGGTCTTTAGGAAGGTATCTGCCAGTCCTAATGAGTTGTTGTTGTTGTTGTTGTTGTTGTTCAATTTTCCAGTGTGTTCCAGCTTCTCATACTTCTGTTCATGGCCTTTCCTCACTACTTGAAATTTCTGATACTGGATTAGAGACTGTATAATTTTATTATGAAATGGTGGGAAAGAATTATTCATATATTTCAATTATTTTCATCGTTGCTTCATTTTAGTTTTTTGCTCATTTTGTCTTAAGATTTGCTAATTCATTAAGGGTCATTAGGGTAGGAAAAGACCTCCAAGATCACCCTTTGGCTGAACACCCTGTGTCAACTAAACCACAACACCCAGTGCCATTACAAGTTGTTTCTTGAACACTTCCAGGCATAGTGACTTCATTACTTTCTTTCCTGTTTCTGTATTAGCTGAAGATATTAATCAGATTTCTGTTACACCTGGTAATTATTCTCCCATTCCCTTTTTTCTCTTCTGTCTTCTTTTCTGCACGTTGCCAGTGGTGGCTTGTCCCCAGCTGTCTTTTCTTGGGCCAGTTTTATTTCTTCCAAATGAGGTCATCTGCACTTCAGTAGATTTTTAACTTTGGTACATACCCAAATGATTTCCTTGGTTACTGGATTATTTTTTTCTACTCATCACATAATTTTATCCATGAAGATAAACTTTCAAGACCTTCTGAGAAGAAGAATGAAACTTTAAATGATCTGCTGGGGAAACCCCAGCTATTCATTAGCTGTCTAGAAACCCTATTGCTCAGTTCAATAGGGGCACTCCTGTTAATTAAGGATAAGAATGCACTTCACCAATGGAAACTGAAGAGGAAATATCAGGAGATGAGGAAATGAGAGATTTTCCAGCATGGAGTATTTAAAGCAGTGACCCTCAAGTGAACTTTAACTACTCCTACAGACAGCAAAAAATTCAAAGCAGTTGACAGTAACCTTTAAGGTGAAGGATGAATATTGAGGGAGGAAAAAAAACCTCACCCAAACCACACACACATAAAACCAGTTTCTGGATTTATAGATTGCTACAGGGTACTGAAGTTGGTTAACTTGTTCAATTTCTGTAAATCTCTCTATGTGGAATAGTTCATCCAGATAGAGAATCAGTAATGTTACTTCTATAGTAACTCTATAGTGTAAACTATTAGATAACTTACCTAAGATTATTGATAATATTTTCTTATAATTACTCAGAAATCCACATATATTTGTGACTTCTAAGAATAAAGGAACTTGTATTTATACCTGGAAGAGAACACTTTCTCAACTTCAGCTCTAGCCTGAGAGATCTGTTTTCCTAGCTTTGTTATTCCTGGCAAGAACAAAGGTCCACAAGGGCTTCCTTCTTCATAACCTACAGGTTTCTGTATCCTGCAGCCATTCTGAGTACTTAACGAGCCAGCTTCTGAGTCAGATGTAGGAAGGTGATGTATTTACAACAAAATAAAATTGCCATTGGAAGTCTGGAAACTCAAATAGTTACCACTTTATTTCTCTCCCCATTTTGATCATAATATCATAAATTATGTTACCTTTTATTATCTTGGAAAAGCCTTTGTAGCTACAAATCCAAATGGTTATAGCATGAAGACACTTCATTCCTCCTCCTAGCCTTTAATTCTGTTTGCACCTCTGCCACTGGATCTCAGCTGAAAAATAAAGCATGATGGAAAAATACACTAAGGCTTTTTGATATTTCTAAGTTATAAACAAAGATTTAACATTTTGAATGGATAATCATGACTGAAAGAGCTTTTGTTAATTTTCCTTCCAGAATTCTCAAATGCTGAACCTTTGCAACTCTCAGCTTCATTAATTAATTATGTTGAACTTGCCCAGAACCATGATCTGTGCCTCAGGATTTTCCCTGGCTGTGTTTGGGAGCTCACAGATCCCAGTGTTGCTGCACTACACTGCATCTGATGGCCACAAGAGTGAGTTGCTTCTGATAGTATTTCTAATTGGAAAATACGTTTAAAGAACTAGATGCATGAAATGGCAGTCTTCTTGCTTTTACATTCTGACCTTATTAATTTTCAAATGGTAGAATATTTTACACAAATGTTAAAAATCACAAATTGAAAGAGAACATTTCAAATTATTGACTGGTGGAAATGTCATATTTTGAGCATTTGTTCCAATCAAGCAGCAATTCAGGTTTCCTTCCAGACATCCTATTTCTCCTATTTCTTCTCCTTTACTGGTGGAATCAGGCAGTATTCCTCTCACAACCTCTGTAGTGCGATGTGTGCATGTGAGAAGAAGCAGAATGATTTCTATGCATCAGGTGAAATGGCTGGGATGGCTGGAATGAATGATGATTACCAGGATTTCCATTGTGAAGGCAAAGGAGCAGAAAATACTATGGCAGAAAGAATCCCCTTCAATCTAATCCAAGCACTGGAGCTGCAGCCTTCAAAGGCCCTTATTCAATTATTCTCATGTGTGACTGCTGCCTTAATATCCTTTTTGTTCATTAATATTCTAGGTCTGTGAAAAGCTAAAAGGTACCAAGACACAACCTATTACCATGTCTAAAATACCTAATGCAGGGCCATGTTTCAGCACAACAGTGTGATGTTCTCATGCAATGTTCACTGAAGAAACTGCTTTGTAGTAGAAAAACAGCCAGCTGTGCTTCCTGAGGAATAAGTAAGAGGGGTGGAATGAGGAGGAGCCCAACCTGTCTGTGAGAACATACATGCAGGTGTTCTGTCCAAGTGTTGTTTGAATAAACACCTGATTTTGCAATGAAGCTTTCCATATCCTAAATTCTTTTCAGCAGAGATATATTATTAATTTAATAATTTATCTATTTTTTTTTGTATTTCAAGAAAATGTTTTGAAGCAGCTTGGCTTTGTGTATATAACCGAAAAAGGGATGTACACATCCCAGTTTAAGTATCTCTCATATCATTCTTAAGAGGGACAGTCAAAAAAAGAAAGACATTAGCTTAATTTAATGCTCAATGCTGCCCAGCTTTATTTTTAAAAATTAATTTCTCAAAGCTCCTTTTAAAATGAACTATTTTTATTTCAGTTTTTAAATTTTACCAGTTGGAGTTAGGTAATGTCAAGATCCTTCCTCACCAAACGCATTTTTCTTATCTAATTGCAGGCAACTCTACCATGATCATTGTTCCTATGACTTGTCTTCCATGACCAAAATTAACAAGCTAGTACACACTATCATTTTTCTCCCAAGATGTTGTGGCCATGCCTCCTAAGAAATAGGATATCCAGTCTCAGCTTGTGCAGTTTCTCAGGAGGAATTCTCCAGATTCTCAGGTACTTCTTGTAAATTGATTCTTTTATTGATTCACTATTCCCTGAATGTAACACATTCCCTGCAAAGGGTAGACAGCAGAGTATACTAATGCATCTCCAAAGCTTGAGGGAATTTCCTGACATATAATCTGTTTACTCATTCACCCCAGCTAATTCCTAAGGCTAAAATTTAAAACTTTCATAAAATTGATGATTAGGAATTTCTCTGATGATTTTTATATCATTCACAGATTTTGAGAGGATCACATGAGCTAGAAATGTTTCCATTTTTTTGCCATTGTTGTACATCCTTACACAGTTTTGGTCCTGATGCTTTGAATTTAGAAGTTGCAGCAGCTTTTATGATGAGAAGTTTATTGAAGACACCATTTCAAGATAGCATTTACTTGAACTCATACTGCTTTTCATACTGGTGACCTATTTCAAGACAGTCTACAAAGTCAGAATGAATCAACACAATACCATCTCTACAAATTCATCTGAGAGAAAAATCAAGTCCTTCTTTTTAATTTCAGACATCTTCATTAATCATGCAGCTTTACAGAGATGTGATGTGGATAAGAAAAATAAATTTGCAAACAAACTATTTTGGTAATGAAGATTTTAATAATGTTTTTCACTTCTAACTCTTAGGCTGCCTTACATTTCCAGTGATATAACTTCAATAATAATTAATATGAACATTGTCTAGATTTATATTGAATTCTGACCAACCATCCACAAAACATGAAAGAAACAAAAAGGGAAAGTCTTAAGAAAAAAAAATAGAAACCACTATAGGCCAGGCTGGTGCTGCTTGCTGGAGCTTCGTTTCAGAGAAGATGATGATAGCCAAAGGGAAGTGACACAGTTGATAGTTGCTTTTTCAACACAGTGGATCAATGGGGATGTACAGAAATGAAGCCAAAACCTCTGATAAGCCTGCACTGAGCTATTCTACCCATTCAGATTCTGTCTTCCCATTTTGTGAAAATCATCACAGAGAACATGCTATTACAAATCAAGCCAAAATTAATGCTCATAAATATGTGATCAGAGAAAGGCAGAGTCCCCAGATAAAAGATTAATAATGGCTGGATGGCCTTAACATATTTCCTTTGATTCATGGGAGCATGGTTATAGCACAGGGAACTGCCATTGCTTTCAGATGAAACAAATGTCTTTGTATTGACTATCGAAAGCAACAGATGTTCTGCAAACCAGTACTTCCACAAAGGGACAGCCTTGGAACTATTTTGTAAACAACCAAGCTTAAATTTTAATACATGCACTTTGAGGATGGCTGTGTGACAGATGGGTTGGGCAAGCTCTGTAATGCAAAGGGCATCTAACTGAATTTGGAAAGCTTCAAGCAGCCTGGTTTGTTATTGGAAAAATAAAGTCTGAGAGCATGTGCGTATGCTTGTACATTTTTGTGTGTGTGTGTCCTTTTCTGTGTATATATTTATGAGAAAAAGAGTTCTTTCTTCAAAATATTTCAAAACCATTATGGATACAGATATATATACATACACACACAGATATATATATATATTAGTACAGATATATATATCTATATATATATGTATATATATGTAATTTTCTGAAAGCATTTTTCCGCGTTTGATTGTTTTCTTTCTTTAAGTGACGAGGTTACAAATATGAAAGCATGGTTTAAAAGCAGCTGGAAAACTCCAGTGATACTGTGAAGCTACTAAATTAGTGTTGTTAGGGTCTGTCCTTCAGGTGTAAATCCTGCTGTGTGCAGCTTACAAAGGCACAGCAGAGCACCATGAAGTCCTCATCAACTGAGCATTTTCTGACATGTCATAATGAGAATGGCAAAAGAGAGGTGCCATATCAGGAGAACTGCTGGAATGGACAGCAGTGTCCAGCCTGCATCAGAGACATATGCATCTGTGGGATGGAATTCTTGCCAGCTCTACCTGCTTATAGTCAGGAGACAGTGCAGGCTGCCCACCCCCTGATAGACTGGCACTTGCGGCAGCATCACTGGACTGGGGATGGATGGCCCAGATGGGGTTGCAGTGGGACTCCTGAGCCCCTGAAAGGTGGAGATGGTGATGGGAGCAGGTATTGAGACCCTATTGGTACCCTCAGGGCCCTGACACTTGGTGTATCACTGCTCTTGGCTCTCACTGCAGCTATTGGTGTGCTTCATGGAGACATTTTCTAGTTCACCTGGAAAATAAAGGCAAATCTGCACTTCTTTCATTTTACATGTTGGGTAGGATGGCACCAGGAGATACGGCAGCTTTATTTTATAAGAATTTTTGTGTCTACCTATCATTCACAATTTTAAGTCATTGTCTTACCTGAAAACTTCCACCTGTCATTCAGTTTCAAGAAGAAAATTGGTTAAACCCTTTTAAAATGTCTGTTTCCAAACAATACCACAATGAAGAAAATAATAAATCTCCTCTGGAAAAAGCAATTTTCTATGTTTTGAAGGGGTTTTCCCCCAGTTTTCTTTCATTTTTTTCCATTTTCAAGGGCAAAGATGAAATGTTTTGAAGTTTTGCATAGTCCATGTGCCTCTCTGTTACAAAAGAGAAAAAATATTGAAGTTATGTACTTTTAAAGTCAGTGAACTCTGATTTGCTTATTTCAGCAGTTATTACCATTGACAGACATTTCCAGGCATCACTCTGCTCTTCTGGTACATATATCACTTAAATGTCAAGCTTTAACTGGGCTCTTGTGCATGTATTTTGAACAAGAAAAATAGTCTGCTAGTTGAGACTATACACAGGCATGCATGGTTGTCTGGCCTTGAAGATGGAGTTAGTGCTTGCTTTGCTGAAAGGGACATAAACCATACTTTTAATGTCACTGAACATATGGGCTTTAAGAATGTACTTAAGTGCCTTTCTTGTTGCTTTCAGAGCTGAAGACTTTGAAAATTAATGATGCTGACTTAGGTACCCAGGCAAAAAACCATAAAAGCTTATTGACCTGTCGCTTGTGAAGTTGGTAGATGAAAAATACCAGGCTGTTTTGGGTAGATTGCAGTCGAAAAGGAAGTATTAAATCTCTCTTAATAAAAGTAATATGTATGAAAAATGGGTAGCTGCATATTTTGACTGATTGGAAAAAGAAAATATGTTAAGGTGAACCTGGTTATGTCTTATATAATACTGACTGAATGCCAGTGAGGTAATGCACAGGTAAAAAAATAAGGCAAAAAAAAAAGCTAGACTAACCTCCAAATCTTCATTACAATGCATAATTTCCATTTCCAGAGAAACATTGCTTGGGATATATTTGTGTGGATCAAGAAAGTTATTGCTCTGGTACTGCCCTTAGGTAGCACATGCAGTAGTGTCTTATTACCTCCAGGGACAGCTTGAACAATTGCTGTGCTAGTGCCTTTCTCCTTCAAAGATAGAAATTTGCATTGGATTCACATAAGGTTGCATCCTGAATGCAAATATGATCATAATTAATACAAGGAAGGGACAGGCATAGTACTGAGCTATTATGGTTATACTGTAAAATCCATTATGTTTATAGGAAACTCCTGACAGAAATAGCTTGCCTTCTTAAACAGCACTAATGAAAAAGAGGACAAAAAGTCATTGATAAACTGCCACCACCCCTATGTCCTTGCAATATATTAGCCCAAAATAGCACACCGACGATGTATAAATCTATGGAATTATGATGGAGAGACACGAAGGGTACAAAAGCATGCCTTTCCAAGGGCATTTCCATTATGCAACCCACTACAGTCAGTCAATAGACTTAATATGTCACTGTCTGATAACTAAAAGGGGAGGGTTACTAAGGACTTTTTACTTTATTTATTTATCAAGGTATCAATGGGAAATTAGCATAATAAGAATTCTGACACCCAGAATTGCTTGTCTTTCATTGGAGTTTCTCAATAGCCAGTGCAAAGTTTCAGTTTCCTCTGACAGGCACAGTGGTGAGTCTCTCAGCTGCTGTTCAAGTCAGTGGCAAAATTCCCACAGACACTGGAATGAGATTTCTTTGAATAATATTGAAGCTGATGTTGTTACCTATGTCTCTTTTCACCTAAAGACAAATTGCCTTATCTGTGGGCTGGGAATCTTAGTGCTTATCCAGATGATGCTGCCAGACACTGCCCTAAATCTCACCCAGTGATCTCAAGAAGAGACAACCTGTCCGTGTTCCCTCCTGGTACCACGGTGCCTTGTAGCCCCTGTTGGCATTAACCTCACCTGCACCAGGGATGCTTCCAGGGTCTGCCTTGTGCCCACTCATCCTTGTGAGCCCCAAACTTCATTCTGTAGGATCAGGACGGGTCCCTGGGCCCTTCAAGCACAGAGTTGCTCTCCATGGCCCAGTCTACCTTAGTGACTTCTGCGCTGTGCATGGCCCTGAGGTCCTGGAATGAGCTTAAATGAGCTCGGTTTTCTGTGGTTGCAGCCAATCCCATGTAGTAAATGAAGAATGAACAGATTGTGGAGGCACTGCTATCAGCTGAATGGCAGGCTGTGGTGGCAGGCTGACGTGGGGTTTTGGCAGGAGATTCAGGAGAGAGACGTATGAGTATGAAATTAATTGCTGGCCCTAGCAGATGCCATGTGCTTCATTAATAAGAGTTAATACTAGTAACACTAAATAAAGTAATATTAATCTCTCAAATCTAGTTTTGAATTAAATTTATTCAATTTTAAAATTAAATTAATTTTGGTTTAAAATAAAATTCTACAGAAGCTGGTGAGGCTTTTTGCAACTAATTTGAGGCATTCTGTAAGAACAAGGACTCACAGCAGCAGCCTCAAGAGCACATTTGATTTAATGCTTTCTAAGTATTATTTGCTTTCCCTCTGGCAGATATAATTAGTGTCTCCCTAGCACCCTCAGAGTCTGATTTGCCTTAATTTAACGTAAAATCATGAATCAATTATTTTTTAGCTATGCCACATATCTATAATTCTGATCAAGAACAATCTACATTGAATGAGCCTGCACTTGTAGGTAAATGCTGGGGCAGACTTTGCTTGCTATTTTTGTCTTTGTGTCTTTTGGTTTTCCTTTTTAACAGAAGGCTTCTAGTGGCACATCTTGATGTTTTGGGCAATACTCCAGTGGAATTTAACTGGACTAGCTGCATAACTCAAGTGGACACTTTTCGGTCCAGTCAGATCCATGTGTGCACTCAACATGAAGGAAAAAGTTTCACCATTTCAGTATGTGCCTGGGCTTACAGTTCCTGGGAATTGAAACAATAAACTCTCCATCCTATTCTGTTTTTGCAGTTCCCTGTCTTCACAACCCTGCCTGTTCTGATTAAACATCATTTGCTCTCCTAGCCCTCTGGGCTGGCCATTTTCAGTATTTTTCATTTCTTGTTTTTTAAATGTCCTTTGTGTGGTACAGGA